>NW_024726283.1:0-102500 GCF_018991925.1 Homarus americanus
CATACCAAATTTTTTGAGCATAATATTCTGACCCAATTCGAATTTGCAATCCTTAATACATATGGTTTGATGAGTTGATGAAGTAGTCTTCCGAAGAACGAGCAGTGAAATGTTATCAGGAATCTATGAGGAACTCTAATGTAATCATCAACTGGGACCTTTGTAAGTTTTAAATTAATATTTATATATATATATATATATATATATATATATATATATATATATATATATATATATATATATATATATATATATATATATATATATATATATATATATATATATATATATATATATATATATATATATATATATATATATATATATATATATATATATATATATATATATATATATATATATATATATATATATATATATATATATACTGACGGGGTTTTAGGGACCAAATCCAGGTCGTGAGAATCGGCATACAAAAAAAATAAATAAAAAAATTTTAATAAAATCTACAATGAAATACAGTACAGTAAAAGTAATGAATAATGCTGAATGGATACAGTACAGTGAAAGTAATAAATAATAAGGAATGGATACAGTGTGACTGAGCACTTAACCTTTAATGTAGTTAGCTGAATGCACATGGGGCCTAATTTTCTAATTATACATGGAGACTACATTAACTGGAAACGTTTAGAAAGAAAATCGTGTGTCTAAATTTTTTTTTATCTGAGGCGGTGAGTAAGTCCACGTAGTAAGTAAGTGGGTCTAGGTGTGTATATATATATATATATATATATATATATATATATATAAAATCTCAAGTCCGGCAACCTCGACCTGACAGGTGCCGGACCATGGAAATTCCTTTTCCTGGATAGATAGTGACTTGTGCTTATGCCTGGAAGCACTAGCACCACTTTCTCTGCATCATGTCTTTGAAGACATATTGAAGGGTTAAATATAACCTAGACTGACTTGTTGGACTTATAGATATAGTATTTAAGGTTTATACCGAAGTTTATTAATGTAGTTGTATAATTAGAAATTGGGCCATGTGTTCAGTGACTCATTAAGTTATGCTCTCACACTGTATCCATTCTTATTATTTATTACTTTCACTGTACTGTATCCATTTCATTATTATTACTTTACTGTACTGTATTTCATTGTAGATTTTATTAAAAAAATTTTTTTTTTTTTTTACTATATGGACTGCATATCGGACTTGACCTGTTTCCTAACCCGTGTAAGTCGGGTTTAGGTATAGTAGCTTCTCAAATTTCGCGAGTTTTTAATTCTTAACATATTTTATTGGAACACAAAAAAATAAATAAATAAAAATTTTGACGGCGGAAACTTGAATTTCGACGGGTTTGAACAGCCCGCCAACGTGCAGACGACGTGCATAATCGTGTAAACAGCGTCATTTCTCTTATGTACAAAAGATTCATTATTGTTTATTACTGAATGTCTTTTTTATTGAATTAATGTTTATGTGTGCAAAATGAGCAATACAATTCATTAATAATACGTAGAATATTAAAACACATGCGGAAATGACACAGCATTGTATTCGTTGATTACAAAACCAGTGACTGACTGGTTCTACATATAAAACTGAAGAAAATATGACCTTGGTTGTAGCTGTAGTAAAATTAATATGGTTGTTTTAAGTAATGTTATTTAATGTTAATAAATGGAACAATAGAAGTAGCTAACGATAATGGTAAAGAAAAAAGAGAGATCGCTTATGTAAGTGCGCACACGTGAAAACATATCATCATTACTTTACATAAGAATATGAAAGCAACACTTATTTACTGTTCATATATATTTTAATTAATGTTTCTGAATTTGTTTTTATTGAATTAATGTACGTGTGTGCAAAATTAACAATGCAATTAATTAATAATACGTGGAATATTAGAGGAGACGAGACGGCTGCCGGCATTGTTTATGTTAAAGCTTACGAAACCAGTGACTGATTGGTTCTACATATAAAACTGAAGAAAATAAGACCCTGAGTTTAGCTGTAGTAAAATTAATGTAAAAAAATGAATATGGTTGCTTGAAGTACCTGTAATGTTATTTAATGTTCATAAATAGAACAATATAAGTAGCTAACCATTAATGGCAAAAAAAAAAGTGAGACTGCTCGTATGTAAGTGCGCACATGTGAAAATATATCGTCATTACTCTACATAAGAATATGAAAGCAACACTTATTTACTGCTCATATATATTGAAGGGTTAAATGTTGTACTCTGTATAGACAAGCAGAGAGAGAGAGAGAGAGCAGCCGAACTGCCGGATGTAAACAAACCTTAATTTCCTGCGGCTTTAATCCCATATGCTATGTTATTCACTTTACACGTTTCTCACTTTCCGCGGTACCCTCCGGGTTACATTAACCACGTAAAGTGAGGGTTAACTGTGTGTGTGTGTATATATATATATATATATATATATATATATATATATATATATATATATATATATATATATATATATATATATATATATATATATCATAAATCCTCAATGAAAACGTGGATAAGATAAATCTGATAAAAATCACGGGAGAAAATGGAAACAGCAGTACCTTAGCTTTTCGTCTTGAATAAAGCGAAAGCTGAAGCTATCAAGATATATATATATATATATATACACAAATAAATCTACTGTAGAGTCTGTGATTAGGTATATCTGATAACCACAAGTAAAGAAAACACGAAGTTCCCAGCGCTTTCGTGTAATTCACATCTTGGGAACCGTGTTTTCTTCTTTCCTTGTAGTTATCAATATTATATATATATATATATATATATATATATATATATATATATATATATATATATATATATATATACATTCAACCCTCACTACGCGGTCCCACATTCCACGTTCTGGCGGTGCCCTGCCAGAACCCAGGATGCTCACATTCCGGTGGGTGTACCCCTTTACGGTGAAGTATAATTTTTTATTTAGCTCTAAAATTCATACAAATTATCCGGCCAGAATATAATTTACATTGCTGGAATTCTTACAATTTGATGATCATTTTGAATATAAACATCATAGATTTTGCATTAGACATACAAATTTTAGATATAATGTTTACTCTGAGTAAATATGTTATATTTTGTGCAAAATATATGACATTTATATTCAAAATATTCCTGGTCTTACAATGAATCAGCAATGTCAATTATATCTAACTTAATCTGAATTATTTAATACTAAATGTTAAAATCTAGTTTTTCACCCACTCTTTTCTCTTGAAGGGAGGGTTGGTGGTGGGAGGTGGGGGGGGGAGGTTGGGGCGGACTGACCAACTGGCTCGTTGGAAGAGGGGAAGCAAGGTGGGGTACGATTGACAGATAGTGTCGTGAAGAATATTTTTTTATTATTATCTGAAGATATTTGTTTTAGCTCATAAAATTCATACAAATTACCCGGCCAGAATATAATTTACATTGCTGGAATTCTTACAATTTGATGATCATTTTGAATAGAAACATCATAGATTTTGCATTAGGCATACAAATTTTAGATATAATGTTTACTCTGAGTAAATATGTTATGTTTTGTGAAAAAATATATGACATTTATATTCAAAATATTCCTGGTCTTACAAGAATCCAGCAATGTCAATTATATTATCCTAACTTTAGTTTGAGGTATTATTTATTACTATACCTGGTTTTCCCCAAAATTTCTCAGAAGAGCCAGTGAGTGTACTGTGAGAAGGGGGAGGAGTGAGTCCATTATTTGAATGGACATTAACTTAGCGACTGTATTTCTCTATTTCTCTTAAGTATTAATTGTGTGATGTACCATCATAAAATTAAGATGTTATTTTTACTAGAACATAGGTATTGTGTTGAAAAAGTGGAGTTTGGGGGTCAGCTGGTCTCTATTTCATTTAATCCCATATGTTATGTTTATTCACTTTAGCGTTTCTCACTTTCGCGGTACCTGTGGGTTACATTAACGCGTAAAGTGAGGTTGACTTGAATATATATATATATATATATATATATATATATATAATATATATATATATATATATATATATATATACATATATATATATATATATATATATATATATATATATATATATATATATATATATATATATATATATATATATATATATATTACTTGGTTTTCTGAACTTTCACTTGGAATTTTTCATCATATCTGGCGGAAGCGGCAGGCCGATCTTGCTAGAGTCGCCCAGTCATCAAAACATTACGAGTTCTTCACCGCCACCCACCACAGCCGGCCCAAGTCAGTGATAGTGATAATTATAGTGAGGATATGGACTTATATGGCCTTTGGGGGTTTGACAAAGAGGCCTGCAAGCCTCTGTGGTGGATAGTGTCAGAATTGATACAAGTGATACAGGTGAGGGCCAATAATCTGCCCTCTGCCTCGAACCAACCCCCATCGTGTGCGCAGCCATCTTTTCTACTAATGCAAGTGTTAAAAACCTAATATTGATATTTCTCTTAATTATTAATTGTGTGTATACCATCATAAAGTTAAGATAAAATTTTTACTACAACATAGTTGTGTGTAATCAAAAGTGGAGTTGAGGTCGGGCCAGTCTATTGGAATTAATCCCATATGTTCTGTTGTTCACTTAACGGTTTTCACTTAGTACCCTGTAGAGTTCAATTGACTGGCAGTACTACTGTATATATATATATATATATATATATATATATATATATATATATATATATATATATATATATATATATATATATATATATATATATATATATATATATATATATATATATATATATATATATATATATATATATATATATATATATATATATATATATATATATATATATATATATATATATATATATATATATATAATATATACATACATACAGTTTTTACCTCTTGGTTTTCACTGCTTGCGTTTACATGTCTGGCGTGCCTTGCCAAAGCTGAACTTTCACTTAGCAGTTTTTCCACATACGCCTGGTGAGTGTCGAGACGCTATTTTAGATTGCCCCACCCGCCACCCTGCCTGACTGCCTGTTTTAGCTCATAAAATTCATACAAATTACCAGGCTAGAATATAATTTACATTGCTGGAATTTATAATTTTGGTGATCATTTTGAATATAAACATCATATATTTTGCTTTAAACTTACAATTTGTAGATAAAAATTTTTCTCTAGGTAACTAGGTATCTTTTGTGCAAAATATATGACATTTATATTCAAAATATTCCTGAGTCTTACAAGGAATCCAGCAATGTCAATTATATTATCCTAACTTTAGTTTGAGGTATAATTTATTAAAATTTGGTGGTTATCCACATCTCCTTGGGAGTTTGGTGGGGGTGGGGAGGAGGGACCGACCGACCATCTGTTACCCTGTGAAGAATTATTATTTTTTTATTAACTGAAGATATTTGTTTTAGCTCATAAAATTCATACAAATTACCGGTCAGAATATAATTTACATTGCTGGAATTCTTATAATTTGGTGATCATTTTGAATATAAACTTCATAGATTTTGCTTTAAACTTATAATTTTAGATAAAATTTTTCTCTGGTAACTATAGTATCTTTTGTGCAAAATATATGACATTTATATTCAAAATATTCCTGGTCTTACAAGAATCCAGCAATGTCAATTATATTATCCTAACTTTAATCTGAGTATTATTTAATACTAAATGTTAAAAACTCTGGAAGGGAGATTGGTGGGGAGGGTTGGGACTGACCTGAGGTTGGAAGAGAGGCAAGGTGGGGTACTTTGATTGACAGATAGTGTTGTGAAGATTATTATTTTTTATTAACTGAAGATATTTGTTTTAGCTCATAAAATTTATTACGGTCAGAATATAATTTACATTGTGGAATTCTTATAATTTGGTGATCATTTTGAATATAAACATCATATATTTTGCTTTAAACTTACAATTTTTAGATAAAATTTTACTAGGTAACTATGTTATCTTTTGTGCAAAATATATGACATTTATATTCAAAATATTCCTGGTTTACATGAGAATCCAGCAATGTCAATTATATTTTCCTAACAGTTTGAGGTTATCCCACACATCTCCTTGGGACGGTTGGTGGGGGGGTGGGGGAGGGACCGGCCCGACCATCTGATAACCGGCTGTGTAGTGTGAGAGGGGAGTTGAGTCCATTATTTGAATGAACATTAACTTTGCGACTGTATTTCTCTATTTCTCTTAAGTATTAATTGTGTGCATGTACCATCATAAAATTAAGATGTTATTTTTACTAACATAGGTATGTGCCTTCAAAAGTGGAGTTTGGGGGTCGGGCGGTTTCTATTGGAATTAATCCCATATGTTCTGTTGTTCATTGCTGAGATTTCATAGCAGGACCCTCTGGGTTCAAATGGCGTAGTGGGGTACTAACTGTATATATATATATATACACCTAGACCCCGACTTACGACGGGGTTAGGACTCAAATCCAGGTCGTAAGTCCGATATGGTCGTAAGTCCGATATAGATAAAAATAAAATAAAAATTTTCAAAAAAAAAATTCAAAAATTTTTTTTTAATTTTTTAAAAATCTACAATGAAATACAGTACACTAAACGTAAAAAATAATGAGGAATGGATACAGTACAGTAAAGTAATAAATAATGAGGAATGGATACAGTGTGACTGAGCACTTACCTTAAATGTAGTCAGCTGAATGCACAGGGCCCCCATAATTTTTCTATTTACAGGATACATGGAGACTATATTAATTGGAAGAAGCAGAAGAGGAGACAGGGCTGGGTGGGTCATCAATGTAAGCTTCCTTCAGACAGGTTTATGTACTGTGGTAACTTGCTGGTGGTTGGCGTGGTGGGTTTCGTGCTGCCTTCATCAAGCTGCATTCATCACACTGCTTTCATCATGCTGGTTCTTCTCTGCTCGTATGTACTGTGGTTGACGTCCGGCTGGCCATGGGTGGTACTGTGAGTGACATTTGACAGAGAAACAATCCTAAAGGGGTGATGGATTAGTTGGAAGTGCATTCGCAAAAAAAAGTTTACTTTATACGTTACGTCAATGTTTGGCAACTATCATTTCCGTCACGACAATGTTCTCATCAGGCTGGGTCGGGGAGTGAAGCTCTTCGCACTACACTGAATATCATTTATCACTGCGTGTCAAAGAGTACATCACAAATCATAATAGCATAAAAATACACTGAGTGAAGCTCTGCATTCATCGCAATATTACTTTATATCAACCATCATCATCAACACACAGCTCACGGGACAAAAGACGGGGAATCAGTGTGGTCAAGCGAGGCGGGGCAGGTCAGAAGGACGTGAGGTCACCCGAGCGGGGTGGGGCAGCACTGGGCGAGGCGAGGCTGGCCAGGCCCAGCCAGGCTGGTGTGTTGCGGGTGAGGTGGGGAGGAGCCGAGGCGTGGTTGATCGGGCCAGGCCGAGGCTTCGCGGGGCGGGGAGGGGCACGGAACGGAGGGGCGGGGCAGGGCGGGGCAGGGATGGGAGGAAGGGTAAGGAGGGTGAGGTAAGGATTAGGACAGGGAGGAGGATGTAGGTTAAAAGACATGTTAAGTTATAACAGTTAGTACAGACACCGCTTTCATCACTGAAACACAATGGCTACATTTAACACTGACCAACAATCAAACTGCACTTGGGCTACTGAGAATGCCACAGATAGCGGGTGACACTGAGAAATTACGTTAAGCACTGAACATATTTCTATTAAAAATTCGCGCATACCACCACAAGAGACATTTACTTGAGCTGTAACGGAGACACACTAGGACACTTTTCACGCTACTACGCAGGAACTTCTTATCACGCACTTTTGAACTAACGAGCCAGGTGTTATGGCTAACCGAGGGAAGGCGTGAGTTACGTTAAGTTCGCTGGCACCATTGTAATGAGACAAAGACACAAGGAGAGGAAGAATATATATAAGTAGGAAGTATAGAGAGTAGGAATGTAAAGATAGGAAACTTGGTAGCGTGGCCTGGATGTTATTTGCACAGCGTCACTACGCTTATCTTATCTCGTATGTCAATACACGTATATCACTTCTTAAAGGGACAACTTGTTAAACACCTCTTCGATACAACTATTTATTAATTCACTCAATGACATGGACACATTAATATCACTATTATATCGGGGTACTAACACATTATGCTTTACGTTACTTGACACTGACTCTCGGACACACCTGAATGAATACACTTCCCACAGTAGGTAACTCACCCTAGGACGTTCTGACAAGACTCACGTGTACCCTGACGTAGGCCCAGTGGGTGCTGGCTGGGCTGCCTCCTATGGGAGAATCTGCTTAGCTGGTGATGCTGTGGTCTGGTCGGGAGGTCTCCCTCCCGACCTGGGGAGGGGACGTGCGTGACTCTGCTTAGTGAACCGAGAGACGACCCGAACGGGAGAGAGATGACAGCAACCAGAATGATAATCGTAATGGACTGTCGAATAGGAATCTCGAATGCCCGTGGACGGGACTGTAGGGCCTTTATATGGGGTCGGCCCAGCCGGCTTCTGACCTCTAACAATTAACACTAAACTGGTTTGATCTGGTGGTGTGTGCAGGTGTGGTCCTGGCCAGGTGTCTTGGCTAGGTGCGGGTGTAGGTCACCGGCTCACGTCATTAGCGGGCGAGGTCAAGTCCCTTGGGTCGACCTGAGGTGTGTCAACCCGGAATGTGGTGGTGCCACGAGGTCTGTGGTGTACTTGCTGTTATATGTGACATAATTCTGGGCTGTAAGCTTTGGTCTGACAATCAATCATTACATATATATATATATATATATATATATATATATATATATATATATATATATATATATATATATATATATATATATATATATATATATATATATATATATATATATATATATATATATATATATATATATATATATATATATATATATATATATATATATATATATATATATATATATATATATATATATATATATACATATACACACACACACACACACACACACACACACACACACACACACACACACACACAGTAGTACCCCGCTTAACGCGGTCAATAAAACCCACAGGGTACCGTGTTAAGTGAAAACCGCGCTAAGTGAACAACAGAACATATGGGATTAATTCCAATAGAAACCGGCCCGACCCCCTATCTCCACTTTTTCCGACACAATACCTATGTTCTAGTAAAAATAACATCTAAATTTTATGATGGTACATGCACACAATTAATACTTAAGAGAAATACAGTCGCCAAGTTAATTTCCATTCAAATAATGGACTCAACTCCCTCCCCCTCTTCTCACACTACACTTCTGGCTCTTCCCTCTCTGAGAAATTTTTGGGGGAAAACCACTAAATTTTAATAAATAATGCCTCAAACTAAAGTTAGGATAATACAATTGACATTGCTGGATTCCTTGTAAGACCAGGAATATTTTGAATATAAATGTCATATATTTTGCACAAAAGATAACATATTTACTCAGAGTAAACATTATATCTAAAATTTGTATGTCTAATGCAAAATCTATGATGTTTATATTCAAAATGATCACCAAATTGTAAGAATTCCAGCAATGTAAATTATATTCTGGCCGGGTAATTTGTATGAATTTCATGAGCTAAAACAAATATCTTCAGTTAATAAAAAAAAAACATATTCTTCACGACACTATCTGTCAATCAAAGTACCCCACCTTGTCTTCCCCTCTTCCAACCGCGCGGTCAGTCCCAATCCTCCCCCCCACCCCCCACCAATCCTCCCTTCAAGAGATGTTGGGTGAAAAAACTAAATTTTAACATTTAGTATTAAATAATACCTCAGATTAAAGTTAGGATAATATAATTGACATTGCTGGATTCCTTGTAAGACCATGAATATTTTGAATATAAATGTCATATATTTTGCACAAAAGATAACATATTTAGTCAGAGTAAACATTACATCTAAAATTTGTATGTCTAATGCAAAATCTATGATGTTTATATTCAAAATGCTCATCAAATTATAAGAATTCCAGCAATGTAAATTATATTCTGACCGGTAATTTGTATGAATTTTATGAGCTTAAACAAATATCTTCAGTTAATAAAAAAAAAACATATTCTTCACACGGTAACAGAGGGTCGGTTGGTCCCTCCCTCCCCCCCACCCCCCACCAACCGTCACTACCAGATGTGTGGGAAAACCAGAATATTTACCTTTCTAGTAATAAATAATACCTCAAACTAAAGTTAGGATAATATAATTGACATTGCTGGATTCCTTGTAAGCCCAGGAATATTTTGAATACAAATGTCATATATTTTGCACAAAAAATAACATATTTACTCAGAGTAAACATTATATCTAAAATTTGTATGTTTAATGCAAAATGTATGATGTTTATATAAAAAATGATCATCATATTGTAAGAATTCCAGCAATGTAAATTATATTCTGGCCGGGTAATTTGTATGAATTTTATGAGCTAAAACAGGCAGTCAGGCAGGGTGGCAGGTGGGGGATGGGGCGAATCTAAAAATAGCTCTCGAGCCGGACACTCACCGCGTATACGTGGAAAAAGCCCGCGTTAAGTGAAAGTTCGGCTCTGGCGAGGCACCGCGTATACGGTAAAACGCGCTAAGCGATACCGCGTTAAGCGGGGTAATACTGTGTATATATATATATATATATATATATATATATATATATATATATATATATATATATATATATATATATATATACAGTGAGTTCTGCTATAACGCGTGTTTTGATAACGCGAATTTGCTCTAACGCGATTTATGAATTCGGAACAATATTTGTATAACGCGATCGCTTGTTTGCTATAACGCGATTTTTGCTTACTATTTCTCCAATTTTGTGGTATTAACTGTGAATATGGTAAAGAAGAATATCTCCAAAAAGCATTCTGATGATAGAATTCCCGGTGATTATCGTAAAAGAAAGGATATAACACTTGAAGAGAAGCTTGATGTTATCAAACTCAAAATCACCCTTCTCCCCCATCAAGTTACATTCATATTTTTTCAAGGTAAAGTGTTAAATTTACTGTATGATTTCATTATTAGATATGAATGTAACATTTATTTAGACTGTGCTATCCTTTGTGTTAGGCTAACTACTAAATTTTTTCGATTTCGAGTAAACTGCACCTAACCCTATTTTCTCCATAAGCCCTGTTATTTCTATTACGCGATTTTCTATAACACGATATTTTACAAGAACACAATTATCACGTTATAGCAGAACTACCTGTATGTATGTATGTATATATATATATATATATATATATATATATATATATATATATATATATATATATATATATATATATATATATATATATATATATATATATATATATATATATATATATATATATATATATATATATATACATATATATATATAGCTCGGTTTGAACCAATTGTCAGTGTTGGAAGTTAGCTTAAATAACAGTCTGTAGACTTGATGGATGAATAATGAGTTTCCTTGTCTCAACTCTATGAAACGACTGCTTTATTCCAATGTTAAACGGGTTGGTTCACATATTTTATATTGGGCTTTAGTAAGGAAACCCAATAGAAGTTTCTTGTTTTATTAGAAAAGTATCATGTATATAATTCTTGAGTGTAGATCAACCGTAAGTTCCACTATTTATGAGTGTGATGAGAAAGGGACCTCGTTTATGTATATAAACGTGAATCAACGTCCGTTCGATATTAGTTGGTGTGAGTGACTGACTAAAGGCGTCACCTTGGTACGCGCTTACATAGATGCTGACATATGGGCTTCTCCCTCTTGGGAAAGCTACCGTTCACGTGTTCAGTTCATGTCCTCATAGATAGTGGAAAATTATAGGGGGTGAATCTGAATATAAATCAGATGTAAATAACCCATTTATATAATACTTCTGTTGATGAGACAGGGGCCATTACATCTACTAGTTGACTTTTTCAAGAAGAGTTTGATTTTTTAAGCTAACCCCAAGATTTGTATGAACTCCATAAGTTAAACATGAAATATGTTTCAGGTTCAGCTATGGCTACAGCAATTCAAAGAGGCCCTCTGAAGAATATCGGAACTATGTTTATGCAACTGCATATTATGCATCATATACTAAGGATCCAAGGCTGTATGTAGTAATCCCCAGTGGCGTGACTGTGTTGGTTTCTGGCGTCATGGTTCTGGCTGGCATCTGCTCAAGGAAAATCTTTGCGACCTCAGTTGTAAGTATATTATAGAAAACGTTTATAGTTATTTTGCCTTCTGTTTCTGCTTCCTGCAAGGCTTTGGGGATATTGAAGTGGTCAGGAGCACGGCAGTTGAATGATATATAGGACTCGCCTACTGTTCCAGGGGTCGGTGGTTCAATTCCTGGGCGCTCTTAGTTCACCCAGCTGTAAATGGATATCTAAGTTGCAACTTGGAGAGGTGAAGGCAGTCAAGAGCAGTAAGGCCATGCTGCCTCCTTGTGTACCAAAGGCTCGGTGTACAGTGTGCTGTAACCACACTGTCCCTAAGGGGCAGTTATGCCTATGGGACTCACATTCACGTTTTTTTTTCACCATCAGTCATTTTCTTAAAGTTCCTTATATTAATTAAAGATTTACTGTAGTAGGAAAGAGATACTTTTGCTTTAGAGAATACAGTAGTATCTCCATATCATTTCTTAAACCAGAAGGTTTGAATGACTTTTACATTGTAACCATACATTGATTAACTTTGTATAGGAAGCATGTCTCAGGTGTTGACTCCCTCTAGCCATTGGGCACCAGGTTGTTTGACTGGGATATAAAAAATGAATAAATTTGAAAATGCAGTTATCCATTACCTTCACAGTGTTTTCCAGGATTTAGTTGGATTGCTCCCTTTGTGGGTAGAAGCTGAGCATGGAATTGGAAGGTGACTGATACCACCTACCTTTCTTTTCTAGCAGCTTTTAGTTCTTCAGTATACTGTACAGAATTGCTTGAGCCCATTTTATGTGTGGTTATAAATGGTGAATTGATCCTTAGATCTCATTTGAGCAGCTTGACATCCCTTTGTCTTTCCCGTAGGGGACTGACCTCCTCTAGAATATAGAAGCTATATATTTTTAGTGTAAAGTATACAGTATTTACTTTATACAGTATATGTATTTTATCCATACACTGTAGTTGGTACAATATATTTAAATAGAAAATCCTTTTTAAGTGAATATGACGTGTCATGACTTAAATTGTTACTATGCCGTATGTATTATATACAACCAAGCAATCAATCACTCCTCCCATTGAGGTACTACGGTGAGCCAGATCTGATGTGCGGGTCTTTATAGATGATATTGAAGAGATGCAGATTACAGTGTACATGTTTATGTTTGGCCACAAAATCTCTTCCACCTCCTTCCTTTTAAGGGCGCCTCCAGTTCAGTGAACCCTTGAAGATTTGGACCCGGTAAATCCGGATATCGGAAGATTCAGAAAAAATTTGTTGGTTCTGGGGGCTAAGAAGCATTCCCAAAACAGAGCAAAGATCATCTTAGGCCCATGTAACTAAGATGTCAGCTTGTGAGACATGGGTCCCCGAGGCAGGAAGCATAATCAGAGTTGTCAATTATTGTTCGTAGGAATATTATTTCATTCACTCTAGTAATGATACAATGTTTCTTATTATGTTATCGCAGGTAAATGCGTGGTTTATATGATTTGTTTATCACTGTGCCTGTCACCATTTTCAAATTTGACAACAAGATAATTTATGTATTTCTTCTATACGTACTGTACTGTATTTCGACCATACGCCTGGCAACCCCCCTTTAGTCCGGTTCTTCGGGGGTGTAGCCATTTCCGGTTACCTGAGCCTGACTAATGAGAGGTAACTTAGTAGCTACATATAAAATTCTTCATGGGTTAAGTTTGCAAAACCCAAATGGCCTTTTCTCCATTTAATTTGAAGAATAAACTGTTCACACTCATCAAGGATATCACACTAATTAACAATGTAAGCTGCGAGTGTTATGGAAGGACGGAAGCTTGTCTGAGATAAGCTTTTATGTCTCTCGTCCATCTGTTGTGAGTATTGAGTGGTAACTGGGTGTAAGTCTGCTCAAGGGACCTGAGTTAATATCCCTAGAGACATTACGTTGCCAGTGGAAAATTACTGATCACATGATGCATATATGACACTGACTGTTCATGGAAAATTACAGGGGTGATGGAATTATATAAGACTGATGTATTTACCTATACTGTACAGTGGTCCCTCAGTTAACGAGCAAAATCCATTCCAGCAGGTTGCTCGTTAACCGAAAATCTCGTTAACCGAAACCATTGTTTCAATGGGTTTTTGGGTAATTGGTTCCAGCTCACCGAAAATTGCCTAAATTCAAAATTTTTTTTAGAAATTGACACTTACCTTGAGGTGTGTATGTAGAAGGCTCCTGGATGATGATGCTGATATGAATTTGAAGTGGGAGGTGGAGGAGGAGAAGGGAGAAGAGAAGGAAGTGGAGGTGGAGGTTAACGAGCAAAATCCATTCCAGCAGGTTGCTCGTTAACCGAAAATCTCGTTAACCGAAACCATTGTTTCAATGGGTTTTTGGGTAATTGGTTCCAGCTCACCGAAAATTGCCTAAATTCAAAATTTTTTTTAGAAATTGACACTTACCTTGAGGTGTGTATGTAGAAGGCTCCTGGATGATGATGCTGATATGAATTTGAAGTGGGAGGTGGAGGAGGAGAAGGGAGAAGAGAAGGAAGTGGAGGTGGAGGAGAAGCATTTTACTGCTTCTTGGAAGCTGAGTCACCTTCCATGAAAATGTCAGGAACCTCTGGACTGACATTTTCTCCACCATGAACATCCTCTCTTCTTCTTGAAGTGGAATGCTGAGGGCTAGCATCATCCTCTCTCCTTCTTGAAGTAGAAGGCTGAGGGATAGCATCTTGTTCCCTCTGCCTTTTACTGAAGAAAGTGTCAATTGTGGTCTGTGGAGCATCTCTCCTCCTCACCATTAACTTATGTTTAAAGAAGGAGACCACTGAGTCCTCAACATGACACAAAGTTAGTTCAGTTTTTTCCTCATCTGGGTGCTTTGAAGCCAGTTCCCTGAACTTCTCCCAGTGGTAAATCACATCTTTCAACTCTTTAGTTGACATATGGTCATAACTTTCAATTTCCTCCTCACCACCGTCAGCCTCTAACATCTCATCCAGTTGCTTCAAGTCATCAGGAATAAGTTCCTCCTCATGAGACATCACAAGCTCTTCAACATCATCCTCTTCCACTTCAAGGCCCAATGACTGACCAATGGACACAATCTCCTGGTCCAACTCTGTTTCTTCCTCAAATCCCTCAAAATCATGGACTACTGATGGCCACAGTGCTTTCCATGAAGAATTTAGGGATCTAGTGGAGACTTCTTGCCATGATGACACAATCAATTTTACAGCCTCCAGGATGTTGAATTGTGTCTTCCAGAATTGTTTCAGTGTTAGTTCAGGATCATTGGAAGTTGCCTGATGACACCTCCTAAACATTTTCTTCATGTACAACTTCTTGAAGTTGCTGATCACATTCTGGTCCATTGGCTGTATGATTGATGTAGTGTTCGGGGGCAAAAACAACACTTTCACAAAGTCAAATTGATACTCCAAAGTTCTGGCAAGTTCAGGGTCATGACCAGGAGCATTATCCATGAGGAGAAGAGCCTTTAAAGGGAGTATATTGGTGGTTAGGTAGCTCTTGACAGAAGGGCAAAACACATCAACAGCCCATTCATTAAAGAGCTGTCTTGTCAACCCATGCCTTATGGTTGGACTTCCAATACACTCCAAGCTTTGTTCTTACCACTTTCTGTTGCTTGAACACCCTGGGGTTTTCAGAGTGGTAGACAAGCATAGGCTTCAGTCGGAAATCCCCTGAAGCATTGGCACCAAGCAATAGGGTGAGACGGTCTTTCATGGGTTTATGCCCAGGAAAAGAGGCTTCATCTCTGGTGATGAATGTTCTTTTGGGCATCTTTTTCCAGAACAGCACAGTTTCGTCCACATTGAACACTTGCTGTGGAAGATAATTTTTATTCTTCCATCAGTTCTTTAAATTCCACTAAAAACTTTGCTGCCCCTTCCTTATCAGCACTAGCAGCTTCACCATGCCTAACAACACTGAAAATGTCACTTCTTTTCTTAAATTTTTTGGCCCAAAAATCTTCAAATTCTGTGCCTGAAGAACCAGGTTGATCTGTCTTTAAATGTTCGTAAATCTCCCTGGCTCTTTCACAAATGAATTCAGTAGAAACTGAATCACCTTTCATCTTTTTTTCCGTAATCCAGATGAGAAATAACTTCTCAGCTTCTGCTATTAGGGATCTACCTTTGAACACTCTGGTAGATTTGTCTTTCACTTTCACTTCTTTAAATTTGTCTTTCTGTGCAAGAATTGTCGACACAGTTGATGTCGACATGCCATATTGTTTGCATAGTGCATTTGTTCTAATGCCTTGTTCATGTTTTTTTTATAATTTCCTGCTTGGTTTGGATTGAAATCGCTTTTCTTGATCTCTTAGGCCCCATGCTGCATTCAAACAATGGCAACACGTGATCTTTTAAGTTTAAACTACTGTAGCTGTAGATAAAGAATATTTTCTTTAAAATAACACTGCACTGCACTATATATTGTCAATATGTAAACTAAATTTCAAAATGACCAATACTTTGCTTGTAAACACAGAAAAAAAGCATTTAGTTGAAGAGAGTCTCAAGCAAGATGTTACCTCCACTGAAAACAGAGAGAGACTAACGCTTGTTTGGTGTGTTAAAAGGCTGGATGGCGCGCATAAAACTAGTGACTTTACTTTCAATTATGTTCAATAATTGTTAAAATGACTAAAAAATTTAATATTAAACTTTTAAAATTATTGAATAGTATAAACTTCTTGATATTTACTAAAATAGTAAGGAATTTAAGCCCCAGAACCGATTACTGTATTGGCGGACTAATACTACAGCTGGTTGATCACCAAGTGCAAGCGAAAACATGTTGAGGTCGGCTCGTAAGAAACTCGTTAACCGAGGGATTGCTCGTTAACCGAAGTTAAGAATCTTATGGGAGGTAACTCGTTAACCAAGGCGCTCGTTAAGTGAGGGATCACTGTATTTATATACGTAAGTACTACTGTATTTCAATCATAAGCCTGACAACCCTATTTTAGATCAGTTCTTCGAGGTTTCACTGTAATTTGATTTATATATTTATAAAAAAAATTTATCTCGGTCACACATGATTGGGCCCAGGAGCTTTGGGATTCTTCCCCCGATTTTTGCTAGTTTTACAGAACTATTCAATCCCAACACAGTTATAAAATGAGATTTACCATTATGTACAGCTTTTATACTAGCCTACAGTTATTTTTTATTGATATCTAAAATAAGCACCGCCTACCAATTTGACGAGTGGTTTTGTGATTGTATGATGTAACAGTATGCCCAGTAGAAACAAATTTTAGTCAAACTAGAGCAGTTCTTTATCTATTAGATTTCTCACTGAAGTTTGGCAAAAATTAAATCGTGAATGTATCATCATGCAAGATTATGTAGCTATCAAATGAATGAATAAAAAGAGGCTTTTATTTCATAGGAAGCATTTGGTAATCAAATAAAAATAAGAACTGAACCTGGCAAGAGGGATCTGTCTGAAAAAATCAAGCAGTGTTGTTTACATTAGGAATCAACTGGACTACAATGTAATGAAGAAATGACAGATACTTTTTGTACAGTATCCATTATATCAAAATTATAATTATATAAATTGGGTTGTTGCACTGTAGCTTACTAAAAGTACATAATGGAAATAAATAGCTTATGTTTTTACCAATTTTACTTGATATATCTTAATTAGTAGCTTTGTTATAGAAATAAGAAAATATAAACATTGATTGGTATCCTTTACATTTGGCGGGAAATTCGTCTTGGAAGAGTTAAGTTGCCAAATTCTGCTACTAGAGAAATGTTCAATATTTTTTAATTTTTGACATAAAACATTCACTAATAATTTTTATGTTCATAAAATGTATTGCTAAAGCTGCCTCCTGAAAGCTGGGAATGCTGTGCAGATGCCATAGCTACTTCACTCCTGAGCAGTTGCTCCAAGTATATAAGGGATTCATTCATCCTAACTTGGAATACTGCTCTCATATCTGGGGTGGCTCTTCTTCTGTCCAACTGTTAGATAGGGTGGAATCAAAGGCATTTTGTCTTATTAACTCTCCTCTTTTAGTTGATAATCTTTCTTCCCTTTCTCTTTGCTGCAATGTTGCTTCACTCTCTTTTACAGGTACTTTAACAAGCAATATTCGGTGGATTTGGCATCCTGTGTACCGCCGGCAAGGCCGTGGGCTCGTAACACACGTCTTGCCTGTGGTGCTCACCGTTTCTCTGTGGATGTCGGTCACACTAGAATAACCCGTTATAGTACATCCTTCTTTCCCCACACAGCCAAACTGTGGAATGCTCTGCCTTCTTCTGTGTTTCCACACTCTTACAATCGGTCACACTTTAAAAAGCTGATTTTCCGGCATCTTCGTGGTGTAGATTAACATAACCTTTTTCTTTTATATTTTTATTTTCTTTTCTCTCTTATTTTTTCGCCCCCTAGGCCCCGTTGTGGGTCCATGTCCTCTGCCCGGGTGGGTTATTCCCCGTAGAAAAAATAAATAAATAAATAAATAAATAAATAAAAATAAAATAAAATAAAATAAAGATATACATTTTCCCTTTTGTATAGTGATATACCAAGATCTATACCGGTAAAAGGAGAAAATTTCATTATGCGCGTTGTGACAGGCTACACAATCGGTCATCACCCTAATCTAACTGTGGATGGCTGCTATTGGTGTTTTATGAATATGAATATATCTGTTTGTGATTTGGAGACATCTCTTACAACCGTTTAGACACCATTATTGTAAAAATTCAAAATACAGTATAGTCGTCATTTACGCGGTCAATTGAACCCGTGGAGGTCCGCGTAAAACTATAAACGCGTAAATGAAATAACAGAACATAGGGGATTAATTTAAATAGAGATTGGGCCGACCCCCAAACTACACTTTTTCCGACATAATACGTACGTTGTAGTAAAAATAACATCTTAATTTTATGATGGTATGCACACACAATTAATATTTAAGAGAAATATCAATAATATTAGGTTTTTTAACACTTAGTGTACATTAGTAGAAAAGATGGCTGGGCACACGGGGATGGGGGTTGGTTCTGAGGCAGAGGGCAGACTATTGGCCCTCACCTGTATCAATTGTATCACTATCCACCACAGAGGCTTGCAGGGCCTCTTTGTCAAACCCCTCGAAGTCCATATCCTCACTATCACTGACTTGGGCTGGCTGTGGTGGGTGAAGAACTCGGTAATGTTTTGTTGACTGGGCGACCTTGTGTGCACCCTGCCCGCGCCGCTTCCTGCGTAAATGATGGAATGAACCGTGTAAATTTAAATTGTCGGTCTGGCAAGGTGCCGCGTAAATGACGAAACATGTAAACCAAATCCGCGTAAATTGAGACTATACTGCACATTGTAAAATAAACAAACGAAGTCAGAATTTACTTACGTTCAATAAGCTGCCATGTCGTACCATTTGTTTACCGTATATCACGGCCTATAAGACGAAATTTGAACATTAAAAAAATCTGCCCAAAGTTAGGGGGTCGTCTAAACCACCAAGTTTAAAATTCTTACCTCTTAAATATTGTGGTTTAGTGTGTCAAGAGTGGTGATGAAAACATCGTAAGCCACTCACAAGGTCTTACCACTAATTATTTTATACTGAAACTTACGTTTGGCAAGCTGGATTCAAATTAAGATTACCGGTATATTAAAATAATAAAAATGTATTATAAACCTGTCTAACATACCGTAAAAGAGATTTATACCCCTATAATAAACACAGCTATCATCACACACCCCTCCCCACGCCCCCCCCCCATTTGCCAGTGAGGAGCCGTGGAGGTGGTCAGTAATGCATACCGGTATCGGTATATTTACTCATAATAATATTTATCTCCTATAAATAATTGATTTAAATTTTATTTTTTTCCAAAGAATATTCAGTAAATGAGTGCATTAATTCTTGAAACTATCGACGGTTAATTACAGACGCTCAAGTGACGTCACTAGTGTTTACACTACACCAGCTGGTAATATTTGATGCCATTACTTGAAGTGAATTGGCCTTATTTTAAGTAACTAACTATAAATAAATACAAAAATTAAAAAAAAAGATCAAAACTGAGAAATAATATACTGTATGTATGTTGTGTTGTCAAAGTAAGAGGAACAATTGTGTAAGTACGTAATATTTTTTCACTCAAATCCTAATGAAACACTACTGGAGAACATTCCTTTGTCGCAAAACAGTTTATAAATTAAAGAAAATAATTACAGTGTGTTTAATATATTACAGTATATTATAAATAAATAAATAAAACAAATAATTCGGTAAATCTATTTAAAGTAAATGGAAAATAAGCAAACATGTTATTTACCAAGACCCTTCCGTCTGGCTCAGGGTGAGATGTAGGGGAGATAAAGAAGGCTATTTATAGCCCATCAGAAGTGACCAGTACCCTAATGCACCATAAATAATTCATTGAACATTCATTTTTTGTACATAGTATATTCAGTATATATATATATATATATATATATATATATATATATATATATATATATATATATATATATATATATATATATATATATATATATATATATATATATATATATATATATATATATATATATATATATATATATATTTGTGTAATAAATGTATGTAGTAAGTACATACTGGTAACCTTTTTCACTCAAATCCTAATGAAACACCACAATTAGAATACGGTGGTTGCTGTTGAACCACATGTTGTATAAATAGTCACACCACCGAGACGAGGGAACACTCCCACCACGCTTCAGTGACGTCACTAGTGTTTACACTACACCAGCGGGTATAATTTGATGACATTACTTGAAGTGAATTGGCCTTATTTTAAAAAATCAAGGATGGTTGGTAAAGGACTACTGAGTCAGTGGGTAAGTGTCACATTTGGGGTACTGGTCTTATACAGCAAATAGAGCTCAAAAGCTACTTTTTAAATGGAAATTTGGGGGGGGCGTCTTATGCACCCCGCCGCCTTATAGGCCGTGATATACGGTAAGCCCTATTATGACATTTTGCCTACTCCGCATTTACTATTGGCTACATTCTGTTAGTCTAGTCCACAAATGGTTAAGCAGGATATTTCTGGTTATACAGGCATCCTCCATGATATGGAAACCCGGGTTATGGAAATTTGCCCTTATGGAGTTTTGAAAGTACGACCCCAAAATTTGCGATATGAACAAAAACCTCATCCTTGTGGAATTTGGGTAAATTTAAAAATTTCTACAACAAAGAAATTCACCAAAATTAAAAAAAAAAATCTGGATTCTTGGTGGTAGCTACAAGACGGTTGGAGGGTGGCTCACCTAGCTAGCACCACACTGGCACTGCTGAGTATGAACTCTTTCTCCAGCTTGTGTTCAGTTATGCGTCTATGGATTTGTGATTAATTTATTAAGTTTTTCAAAAGAAAAAATCCCGATATAGAAGAAGAAATTTAACCGAAATTATAAAAAAAAATTTGTGTGGATTCTGCTGGTAGCTGCAAGATGGTTGGATGGTGGCTCACTTCCCCAACAGCCAGCGCAACAATCGTGCTGCTTAGTTAGAAATCTTTTCCAGATTGTTTTCAGTTATGCATCTGTGTTACTGTGTACCCTTATTCAAGATGAATGGAAAAAGGTCATCAACTTCAGTTTCTTTCATAACACTGCACATACAGCACACCAGACACTATTGAACAGCTGATATCTACCCACAAAATTGAGTGTAAATTCATTATAAATGAGCAACATGGTATCCCTTCAACATTACATTACAAAACATTTGAAAATATGGAGTGAGAAAGGAGAAAGGTGTTGGAGATTAGAGAGATGGAGTGGAAAGCAGTGCTGCCAAGCTCTCCTCAACAGCTAATCTTTAACCCACCACCATGCAGTCATGGACTTGTGCATCAGTTAACCACACACAAATATATGTTAAACAATAAGACCTAAACTTAATGCATTGGGTGCATTGATCTGTTTATTCCCATGTTGGAGGGTGTGTTGGAATGATGTTGGAGGGTGTATGGGTGGTGTCGGAGGGTGTGTAGGTAGTGTTGGAGGGTGTGTAGGTAGCATTGGAGGGTGTATGGGTAGTGTTAGAGGTGGTGTGTGTGCGTGCACGCACGTGCACGTGTGTGCACACAGGGTGGTGTAATGCGTCTAGTGTGGCAGCATTATGTTAGTGTTAAGGTGCAAGCACTGCTTGCTTTCTTTTGCTTTCAGCTACCGCCGCTGGCTAGCCCTCGTGGTGAACAGGGAAGCAACTTGCATAAGTCTTCCCCTGCCAGTACACAGCCTCTTCACCTTCAAGACTCCTGCTGTGCCTCCTCGTGGCATCACACATTAACTGGGTGCCTTGTGGGCCCAGGCTAGACCAGCAGAGGATCTCGTAGCTGCAGTGGACCCCAGAGGAATGGCGCATAGGCCCACTGACATGTGGACGTGTCCTGGCGCCTACCAACCACTGCTTTGCTGCCTTGCGGATTAACCCTAAGGCCACGGGTGATGTTCCAGAACGCCCGGCTTGCGTGCCCCGGGTGACGTTTCAGAACGTCTGCCTATTTCCCTCCCCTTTTTTTTTTTTATTTCTGGGGGGGGGGGTTACTGCCAGCAGCACCCTAACCCAGGGCTAGAAACGGTGCCCTAAACATAGCCTGCCTAACGAACAACCTGACTGGGGAACCACACCCAGTAAGGTCATCCTGATGCAGTCAAAAACACAATCATAATCACAGATCCAAGCAAAATCAAAACTATACAACCACTTATGGTCATTGCATGGAATGTCAGGACCCTTCTGGAGACTGTCACAAATGAGCGTCTTGAAGGAAGAACCACCCTTTTGGCAAAAGAGCTAGCTAGGTATAACATTGACATAGCAGCCATTAGTCAGTCCCGGGTCCAGGAAGAGGGTCGACTCACAGAACGGGGGTCTGGCTATACCTTCTTCTGGAAGGGTAAGTCTGCTGTGGAGAGAAACTGCAGTTATGGAGTTGGCTTTGCTATCCTCCAATGCATTCAACATCGGCTAACTGAAATGCCTGTTGGAATCAATGAGCACCCCATGGCACTCAGAGTCCCACTGATTCACTCACGTCATGCCTTCTTCATTAGTGCATGCGCCCCAACACTGGATGACATCAAGGAGGTCTTTTATGCTGACCTTGACAGAGTGCTAACCTCTATCCCAGAGAAGATAAGGTTGTGCTCCTAGGTGACTTCAATGTTAGAGTTGGCAGAGGTACTGACATTTGGCAGGGAATCACAGGGTGAAATGAATTGGGCAAGTGTAATCGCAATGGCCTACTCCTCCTCAGCAAGTATGCAGCACACAACCTCACTATCACCAATATCTTGCTTAGGCAGGCACATGTGGCGCATGGTACGCGTGGTGTGTGTAAGTGCGTGCGTGCGAGCGAGCGAGGGGGGCTACTGAGTGGCTGGTTAGTGCAGTGGCCCCCAGACCCCCCCCCCCCAAAAAAAAATGCTTAAAGTCCTGACAATGAACCAGTCTGGCCCCCTGTTTCCCCAAAATTGTCCAGACTTTCAAGGGTTTACTGTATACAGTATACCAATTCTCAACTGTGTCTTCAAAACTGCAGTCAGAGATAGCAAACAAACAAACAAACAATTTGCTTTATAAATAAAACCAGACAACTTAATGTTACTTATTGATGAAAAATGTTTTCAACTTTGTCTCATGAAATTTAAATCTTAATTTTTTTTTTTTTAATACCATATTTTTTGCAGGGTCTTTATTCATCCTTGGGACTATGGATATTGACTCTGTTGATGTCAATCGTCTATCAGAGTACTTGGTGGAAACATGATGACTTTTTCTTGTCCACTGCTGGCTGGGTGCTGGGTATCCAGATTGGACTTCTCATTCTGCTGCCAATACAGGTATTATTCATGTGAATTTTTTATATTTTGGTCTCTTTGTATTAGATTGGAAATTCATTATACAGTAGGGGGTCTTATTTATATGTCACATATGTGTTCCAGAGAAAAGTGATGTACAGGTTGACAACCCTTTATCCGAAAACCGAAAAGCTTTGAAAACCTTTTCTTTTTTTTCTTTTTTTTACAGGGATTAGCCCACCAGGGCATAGATCACTGACCCACATCAGGGCCTGGGGGGCGAAAATGTAATAGTAATAATAATTATAATAATAGTAATTATTCATAGTACAGTAAATAAACATTTTAATAAAAATACACCAAAATAAAATAATATGATGACATTAATAATAATAATAATAATAAAATATAATAATAAAATTAATAAAAATAACAATAATACAGGAGTACTGTAATAATAAAATAATAATAATAATAATAATAAAGAAATACAAGAATGAAAAAAAGATCAAAAGTGAGAAACACGACCTTGACCTATGAATTATTATTATTATTATTATTATTATTATTATTATTATTATTATTATTGTTATTATTATTATTATTATTATTATTGTTATTGTTATTATTATTATTATTGTTATTGTTATTGTTATTATTATTATTATTATGATTATTATAATTATAATTTGTATTATATTTTGCAGGCTCTGATGTGGGTCAGTGATCTATGCCCGGGTAGGCTAATATACATTAAAAAAAATAAAATAAAATAAAAATAAACTCTGAAAACCGAAAAATTCCGAAATCCGAAATGCCTCTGGCACCAAGGATTTCGGATAAGGGATTGTCAACTTGTACAATGAAACTAACGTTTTGCAGTCAAACTTCCCAAATTCAAATTGCTTCGGACCAAGACCTGTTTAATTTCTGGAAAAATTTGAACTTTGTTTACTTAAGTATCATGGTCTTTTTATTACACACTGTAAGTGTAATATTTATACTCGAGTTTCCCAAAATCTTATTATTTTCTTATTTTTTTAATTCCTTAAGTACTGTGGAAAGTAAAAGTAATTTTTTGCCTTTAAGCCTCAATATATTTAATATAGGGTGTATTTACAAAAGGAACAATACAGTACAGAACTGTACATTAAAAAGAAATTATACCATCTCACTACCAGGCCAAAGGGGGAAATTTCATCATCCAATGAGCTTTATGTTATGTTTATTTATCAACTTGTAATTTTGGGTAGATCTATGTAATTTTCTTCAGTTTTTGTACTCGGTTACACGAACACATCATCCTATATATGAGGTATCCCGCATCGTTAGGTGCTTTTAGACCATCCAGACGAAACCCGTTTTTTTTGGAAAGCATCATTTTTGCCCTAGCTCTAGAGTCTAGACAATGGTAGTTGATAAGATCTCCTTACTTCTCTGTAAATAAGGTTGAAAACCCTTTGAAAATAGGGTACAACATCTATTTGTGGCAGACAGGAAATTATGGGCTTGGCTTTCGCATCGTAAGGTGTTCTCATCCCATCAGTGAGTGAATGAGAGGAGCGGGAGGTCAATCACAGCGGCCAGCGTACAGTCTCCTCCCCCGTCTCAGCCAATGACAGTGAGCGTCTGCTATCTATGTCATGGCCCCTCCAGCGGGCGGGAACTACACTCTGATATCGATTAGAGTAAAAAAAGCCATAAGCGAGTGGGAGTTTTGTTGCTTCAAGTCAACATTTCAACAACCCAGTACATTACTTCATGATGTGCTACGTACCATCTGCAAGTACAGTCCTTTAGCTTCAAAATTCATGAAAAATTAATGCTGTATCTCAAAAAAGAACAAAGTTATGCATGTTTAAAATTGGAAAAACTTTAAACGCGGTTTTCTCGGTTTCAAATTTTGGCATGAATAACCCATACGATGCGGAGCGCCTCATATAGAATACAGGAAAGCCTTCGATAACAATGATTCATATTTAAGAACCAGGTTAATTTAGGACCCAATTCAATTTACACCATTGTTGTCTTCGTATTTAAGACGAAAATATAAAAAATAAAGTAAAATTAAATTTTCATATAAATAATAACTAAATCCCGATATGTATTAAAAAAAAAAAGCCTTGCGCTCTGAGGCTACCGAGCTTGTGAGACGTGACGCAAGCATAAACAGTCGCAGTTGGCGGGCCCTGTTTTCACACATCTGAACAGGAAAAGGAGAAAACCTTTCTCAGGTTTCTTACGGCATTTTTGCGCCCCTATTCAACATGAGCAAGAGAGCAAGTGATGGTAGTGCTGGTTCAAAAGCTAAAAGAAAGTGTATAAGCTTAGCCAAGAAACTAGATGTGTTAAAATGATATGAAAAAGTTGAGAAGTCTGTGGATATTTTATGGATCAAACAATGAACATATTTTCTGAAGTGGATCCATTAACAGAAAGAAGCATTAAAATTAACAGGGATGTGAAAAATGCATATGACCTCTACATAAAGATGTATAATGAGAAAAGAAAGCAGCTGTGAATGGTTCTTTCGACAGCTTTATTAATCGAAGGCCTAAACCATCAACTTCAGCTACACCATCAAATTCAGCATCATAAGCAGCTTCGGCAACAACTTGAGGTTCAGTAACAGTTTCAGCAACAGCTATGATATCTTAATGGAAAGCTTCAGCTTCAGCCAGAGTTGAACCTGATGACTTAGTCTTCTGAGTAAAGACTTGCACAATATTCATTGGCTGTCCTTGTGTTTTAGACTTTACCACCATTTGTGAGTAGAATTTTTATTTTACATTACTAAGTATTTATTAAGTATTATTTAAAACATATATGAACAGTAATAAGTGCTGCTTTCATATTCCTATGTACAGAAATGACGATTTTTTCACATGTACGCCCTTACATACGATGGCGTTCCCAATCAATTTTTATTTTTATTTACCATTAATGGTTAGCTACTTCTGTTGTTCCATTTATTAACATTAAATAACATTACTGTACAGTCGGCCCTTAACATACGCAGGGGTTACGTAACAGAGATACCCGTCGATGTTAAAAAGCCGCATATTTTTGCTGCCCCCCCATGTCCTTATTTACCGTATATACCTGTGTGTAGTTCGAGTTTTTAAGACCAAATTATTTGGCAAAAAAATTGGGGGTCGACCTCTAAACGGGTAATAGTTTCGTTAGGTTGAAAAATATTTACCAGTAACTACCAGTAAACAATGGAAACGATGCACCAACGCACAACCAGCTGTGAGTGTCGGTACAGTTGCCAGGGCAGATCTCTTGCGTCATCATAGCAAGCCCAAAGTAGCCAAATCTATGGTATGGTAGCACAGGACGATGTAAAACATAAAGTAGTCATTTATTAAAGTTTATTTATAGATACTGTACATAAATTTTTGTTCATTACATTTGAAACATCAATCTTTGTTAATTAAATTTGAAACAAAAGAAAACTACGGTACCGTATTTTCATTAAAATATTACATCACAAGTATATTTTACCTTAACTGTGACTGAATGAATATACGTATTCTCAGAAATAAATATGGAAATATTATATTTTTGCTGGAATGACGTACATATTACAGTGGAAAGTGGGATAAAATCATGACGAAAACAATGACTTTCGCTTTCTTTCGTTATTCAAAAGATTTTACCGAAATCGCTTTTTGAATGGTTTTCAGTTAAAAAACTGTTGTACTCGTACTGTATTACAATATTATTGTATCCTATCATTAGCCTTATAATCCCACAACTGAAAACCATTCGAAAAGCGATTACGGCAACATCTTTTGAACGAAAGAAAAAGTCATTGCTTTCGTCACAATTTTATCCCACTTTCCACTGTAATACGTACATCATTTCAGCAAAAATATTACATTTCCATGTTCTCAGAAATAAATGGTAGTTTTGTTGAAACGTAATGTACAGTATTTAATATTAAAATGCAAAAATAGCTATAAAAACAATTAATACACCCGTAATGTACAGTATTTAATATTAAAATGCAAAAATAGCTATAAAAACAATTAATACACCCGTAATGTACTGGCTGGCATCTCCACTCGTCCCTGCTCCCGCGTCCAAGGTCACCACTCACTCCCTCCACTCCCTCTTCTGCCTCCTCCACCTCCTCACCGTCACTACTGCCGACAACAAACACAAATGTTTTGTGAATAACTGCACCTCCACTTCCTATGTACAGTACTGAACTGTACTGTGCTGTGCATTTTTACAAACAATAAACATGGCAAGGAAAGCTATTAAAAAAAAAAAAAGATTAAAATTTCACTTTACTGTACCGTACCTATCCTCGGCGACAGGACGGGGGTCATCGGGCTCATCGTCACTCAATTTCATAACGGGTGGTGAAGTGGGGGCGACGGTGGATTCAGCTGCTTCCTCACTGCCACCAATGATTGATGATGTCGTCTCTTTCTTTTCATTCTTCCATGATGTTTATGTATGGAGCAAAAACGTCATCCATCCCTCGCATGAATTTCAGGGCATGCACCATGGAGGGTGTATGTATATTATGTATGTGCTCCATTTATATACATTATTTATTCTGCCTAGCTAGCAGCGTGTGGCAATGTATTTACCATGTTCCACACGCTTAATTAATGTGCCTGGCGACATATGGAAGCTGCTAATGTATCACTTGCCACATGTCGCCTAAAAGGCTAGTTGACCCCCCAGACAGAGTAAGGAGCGCCACCTCCCTTGTGTATCTCTGTTTATCCAGTAAATAGAACCTACGAAAACTCTACAGGTGTTTGTGTTCGCTCCTGTAGATAGAACTTGATACCCAGAACATATGCATGGCGCAGTGTGTCATTTAACTGGATCATTATACAAATGCAGTGTAAAGTTTGTGGCAAGACCGGCTTATGGACCCCTGCTCTGTGTCAACCACCGCTAATGGCCGTCTCTTCATAGAATTTATAGCAACTTTGAGCAGTGTCAGTTACAGTAATTTCCTGTGAAGTGTATAGTGCATTGTGTGTTTAGTGCCATAACTGTGTGACCTTGTTCTAAAGGATTCCCAAGGTGTAAGGCATGTTCAGGGCATGTGGGAGGAGTAGAGTTCAGTGCAGCCTCCCCCCGCCATGCCTGGAGGGTAACTGACGACGCGAGTCGCCGCCTCCACCCCTCCACCCCCTCACAGCGAGACACTGCCCGAGGCGCGTGCACACACACACACACACACACACACACACACACACACACACACACACACACACGTACACTGACTGCGGCCATTCCTTTATATATATTTTATATATATAATCTACTTATCTGTGCATTTAATTAATTTTTTGTCTCAGATCTTGTTGATACGACGGGCTGACCGGTCAACACTGATTTAAGACACAGTACACAGATGAAGTAATTATGTCTCGTGCCTTACGCAGTCGTGGAGCCAACGCCGGATGAGTCAGTCGGATGACAGCTCGGCAGAGATGGATGACCAGGCTGACAGGACGCTCCAGCTTCCACCACATCGCGCAGCCCTTCACCTCGATATTCAGCGTTGTCTCCAGAGATAATTGCTTTAATGAAGTTTATGAGGGATGAACGGCGTCACGACTTTGCTAAAAGACGTGTGGAGGACGAAGAAAGAAGACAAGCAGAGGCAGAGAGAGACCACCAACGGAGATTGGAAGACAGTGCACGGTTTGAAGCTTTGATATCTCGCCTCACTGTTAACCAAGCCCCTGGCTCTAACACTGCCTCGGTATCGACTGGTTCAGATACCTCATCAATGCTTCTTCACGCCCCCCAGCCCCACCTAAAGCGGCTGCTCAAACACCGCCCATCTTGAAGCCTGATGTGAATTTCCAGACTTTTCGTGAATGGCGGCGACGGTGGACTGATTATGCTACAATGGTGGATCTCCAGAGTTTGTCACAGCCTAAACAACTTATTCAGCTGCGTATGTGCCTGTCCTTGGAAACTCAGCGTGTCTTGGAACATACGTTGCAGGTACCTCCGACCTCTTCGTTGTCTGTAGAGGAGGTACTGGATATTCTACAACGGCACATCAAAGGGCAGCGGAATGAAGCTCTACGCAGGAGGGAATTGTTTAGCTGCAGACAGATGGAGGGCGAGACTTTTGATGCCTTTTATGTACGACTCAAGAGAGCCTCGGAAGAGGTAGATATATGCCCAGGTAACCACCAGCAGTGCGAGGAGACCCAGTTGAAGCAGGTGATCCTGATGGGTGTTAAGGACGAGGAGCTTGTCCAACGCCTCACCTCCCTCGACTCTTCCTCTTCTCTTAAGGATGTGTTGACAATATGTCGCTCCTATGAGGCTGCCAGGTGTGCCACCTCTGCCATCCGAGCTCCCCCTACAGCTGTACGCGCTGTGTCCCGGTACAAGAAGGACAAGAAGTCTACTCCAACGCCTTCGCCCACCACGCCCACGCCCGGTTCCTTTTGTAACAACTGTGGTAAGCAGCACGGAACACAGGTGTGTCCAGCTGCTGAGTCTACCTGCAACAGTTGTGACCGTAAGGGCCACTGGTCACTCACAGTACGGTGCCCAGCCAAACGCGTCCAGTGCAATGTGTGCGGTCGTCTGGGCCACTACGACAAGTGTTGCCCTACCAACAAACCCAAGGGACAGCGTCGGCGGAAGCTTCAGCGCCCTTCCACCAGTGAGGGCCGCCCACAGTCTTCCAATCAGAAGCATGACGACCCTGGACAACGCTCGAGCCATATTAGGAAGTGTGCTCCCCTTCGCGTCCCAGGACCAAAGTTCCCCAGCACATCAGCGTCATCGTGACCTACGGCAGTGTGTCATCCCGTCTTCAGATGTTGCCCGACACCGGCGCTGATGCTACAGTCATCGGTCCCCAGCATTTGCAATGCTTGGGGCTCTCTCCAAGTGATCTAGGACCGCCCCCCAAGGATCTCCGCTTTATGGCAGATGGTTCACAGATGGCCCCAGCCCTAGGTTCACTCCAAGCACAGGTCACCTTTGGCAACAGGTCGTGTCAAGCCTGGATTAATGTGCATAACGGTGTCCCGACTCCTTTGCTGTCCTACAGACATTGTCAAGAGTTGGCCATCATCTCCCAGGGCTTCCCCAAACCTATTCTCGAGGTAAAACACGCCAACAGGGTGCACGAAGGGAGCTGCAACTACCCTGCTGTCGCCCTACCCCTGCCTCTTGCCAGTGACACCTCTCCTTCGGATGCTCGGAAGTACTTCCTGAAGGAATTCAGCGACGTTCTGGTGACCAAGTCCGCTTTGGAATCCAAGCCTCTCAAGAAAATGGTAGGTCCCCCCATGAGGATCCACTTGAGGGACGACGCGAAGCCCTTCGCTATCTACACTCCTCTACTGGTTCCCCTGGTCTTCCGCGAGGCGGTCAAACACGAGCTGGACTCCATGGTCGCCCAAGAAATTATTGCACCAGCCGGTGATGACCCGTCTCCATGGTGTCACCCTATGGTAGTCGTCGCAAAACCCAAAGGTGGTGTTCGGTTCCCCACTGTCCTCTCCAAGCTCAACAGCCAGGTGTCTCGTCCTGCGCACCCTTCTCTCACGCCCTTTGCAGCTATACACAGTGTGAACCCGAAGGCACGCTTCTTCACGACGATGGACGCCCTGTGTGGATACTGGCAGATAGAGCTTGCCGAAGAAGACCGACCACTTACAACTTTCATCACCCCGCATGGACGTTACAGTTATTGCCGTGGCCCCATGGGATTCGCCGCTACAGGAGATGCTTTCTGCCTTCGAGGTGATATGGCTCTACAAGGTCTGGCAAACTGCATGAAAGTGGTCGACGACATACTCGTGTACAATGAGGATTACATGGACCACCTCTGCCGTATCTACGAGGTACTCAACAGATGCCGGAAGCACGGCATCACCCTAATTGCCGACAAGTTTGTTCTGGCCAGCTCTTCAGTGGACTTTTGTGGGTACACCCTCTCAGGGAATGGTATTGCAGCTGACCCGGAGAAGGTCCGCGCCATCACGGATTTTCCCACCCCTGCTAACCTCACCGACTTGAGATCCTTCATCGGTCTCGTCAACCAGTTAGCAGAGTTTTCGCCGGACATCTTCGCAGCTGCCCAACCACTTCGCCCCCTGATGAGCCCCAAGAGGACATTCCTGTGGACCCCCGACCACGACAAGGCCTTACAGCAAGTGAAACAGGCCCTGTCTAGTCCACCTGTCCTCGCCACGGCCTTGCCGACGGTTCTGCAGACAGATGCCTCACGCTTGTACGGCATGGGATACGCCCTATTGCAGGATCACGGTGGAGGGCAGTTCCGGCTCGTCCAGTGCGGCTCGCGTTTCCTCTCTGACACCGAGATGCGCTATGCCACTATTGAGTTGGAGCTGTTGGCTGTGGTTTGGGCGATGTCCAAGTGCAGGTTTTACTTCATAGGCCTGTTAAACACCTGGTCGTTGGTGTACTGTCCTTCCTCCATAATCTCACGTAAAAACGGAGGAAATTCCCTAGCCGCAACACGGTCAGCACTAGCTTCTTCACCACCAATGTTGATATTGGTGATCTTGTTTCTCTTCTTAAACCTCTGTAACCACCCAGAGGAAGCATTGAAGGGTTTGGGCTCTGTAATTCCCATCTTTCGTGACACTGCAGCATACAGTTCACGTGCGTACTCCTTAACTGAGCGCGTGTCCACCGCCATGTTCCGTCGCGCCTGACGCACCAAGTAGCTCACAAGTAATTTTTCTGTCTTGAAAAGCACCTGGTTTTGGCGATACTTGATCATAGAAGCACCTGTAGACTTTGAGATGTTCATGTGCTCCTTTATCTTGGCTGCATCCTTCTTAATTGTCCTGATTGTAGACTCGTTAACACCATGCTGGCGCGTGAGATCAACCTGTCTTGTTCCTTTCTCCAACTCTTGTATGATCTTATACTTAATTTCGTAGCTTAAGGAACTCCGTGTCTTCTTTGGCTTAGGGCGGCCAGGTCCAGGTAAGGAAAGGTTTCTCTCTGGGGGCGGTGGTCCGGCGGAAGCCATTTTACAGAACAATGGATTCACGTATACACGATGTGGCCTGGAGGGATGAAACTGCCGTGGCTAGGTCAAGCGTCGACTTTCTTCCCTCCCGTGCCGCGGGTGGACATGTCATATTACTTTAAACCAATCACAGCTAGCAGCGGAGGGAGGTAAGGATGCATGGCGCAATTACAGTCCGATACGTCATATGACGTCACTGATAACTCGACAAAGACACACACTGCGCAACCTACGTGCGCCGCTTACACAACATGGCAGATGGCGGGAGAGATGGCAGGAGGTTTGGATCCAAAAATGGCGTGGCTCGCCAGCCACTCTCCGCGTAAAGGGGTACACGCACCGCGGAAAGTGAGCATTCCGGTTTCGCCAGGGTACCTCGTAAACGTGGAAACGCGTAAAGTGGGACCACGTAAAGCGAGGGTTGACTGTGTATATATATATATATATATATATATATATATATCCACATATATCCACAGTCATGTGCCGGTTAACGTCCGACCGAACCATGTCCGATCGCATATACATCGTGTCTAAAAAAAAAACAATATATATATATATATATATATATATATATATATCCACATATATCCACAGTCATGTGCCGGTTAACGTCCGACCGAACCATGTCCGATCGCATATACATCCGTGGGCCCCCAAAAAAAAAACAACGTGACACCTGCTGGACTACCACTCCACGACCCCCCTGACGGAGACATGATAATCCTCCCCATACTGGTCAGATATTATGTGTTAAAGAAATATGCTTCCTGACTTAGGCTTTATTAAGCATTTGCTTTCAGGTGAAATGTTAACCTACATCTATTGAGGATAAAATCTTTCATCTACAAATTGACAATAACACATTTGCTGTAATCAGACATATGTACTTGCCTCAACAATTGCAACCCCAGTTGCAATTGGGGTTGCAATTTCAAATTCTGTGGCATTACTAAAAATAGTAAAGTTTCTTGTGCACTCTAAGATTAAGAGAGAAAACGGAGGACTCAGGCGTTGTGATGTGAGAGAAAATGGACTCGTATGACGGGGGACCAAATAAAAAAGCATAGCTACATGTTTTGTGGACTACAGTATTAAGCGTACCCTTTTCATCACTTTGTAATAAACCTAGCCATGCCTATGTGTGTATATGATATTTACCATAACATTATATATATATTCAGTGGGTCTAAATGGTCGTAAAATGGGAAACTTGGGGTTGGGTCTTGGGTGCCTGAACCATAGGTTCTGTACTTTCGTTATGGCGGGGTCCCAATTAGGCGCGATAACCAAGGGATGACTGTACTGTACTGTATATACTTGTGACACTGGCCAGTTGCTTCTGGTGTTATGGTACAGGGGTACCAAGTGACAGCACTAGGATCCCGCTTCCTCTATCAAGGAATAAACAATTAAAATTGAAATTGAAAAAAAAACATTCAAATAATGTGAAGTAGCGTACCAAATGGCCTTAGAGTGGGCATAGTCACGTTTGCGTCACGTATGCATCGCGTATTCTTATCGATTGTGCTGCCAGGCGTATAACGATACAGTACAGTAACTATGTATCCATAATATGTTTTGATAGATATAAGAAATGCCTATGTTACTGTTTCTGTTTTTTGTCTATTGTAGTGTACAGTACATTACTTTTAATTTGATTTCTTTACTTACAAAATAAAAAGTTTACAAACTGTATAACAGTTTAGGCTTTGTTTTTGCTCTCGGCAGCGTCGCATCATCATCGTCCATTCCTCATTACCTCCGCGTATCGTGAACGTTAATATTCCATTGTCTTCATTTGATTTTATTAAAATCAATCCACCCTAAAGTTAATTATGGGTCCCAAACGCAGCTCAACCAGCCCTAGTGGTAGCAGCAGCAAGAAACAACACAAGAGCATTAATTTGGAGGAGAAGCAGAAAATAATAAGACAGCGTGACGGCGGTAAATCTGTGAATGATATTGCACGTGATTTCGGCATGTCACTATGATCACGACGATAATGAAAAACAGAGAGAAGATTCTTGAAAAGGATCGGCTTCACTGAAGGCAACAAGATTGACCAAGTTTCGAGAGGGGCCGATATCAAATATGGAAAAGATGCTGATGACCTGGATTGAAGACCAGACTCAAAATCGAGTCCCACTCAGCACGCTAACCATCACGGCCAAAGCAAAAAGTTTGTTCGAGATGTTGAAGCAACAAGCAGGAGCCGACTACAACAGAGAGTTTTTCGCAAGCTCTGGCTTGTTTAAGCGCTTTAAACATCGCTATGGGCTGCATAACGTCAAGGTCAGCGGCGAGTCGGCGAGCGCGGATTCTGCAGGTGCTGCGGAATTCATCGAAACCTTGGACAACCTTATCGTCGAGGGAGGATATTTGCCCCAGCAAATAATTAATATGGTCGAAACCTCGGTGTTTTGGAAGAGGATGCCCGAAAGGTCATTCATACACAAGGAGGCCAAGTCGATGCCAGGCTTTAAGGCATTCAAGGATCGAGTGACTGTTATGTTGGGCGGGAGTGTTACCGGATTCAAGTTGAAACCTTTTGTGGTGTGGCATAGTAAAAACCCCAGGGCTTTTAAAAAAGTCAACAAACTTACGTTACCAGTGTATTATAGAGCCAACCAAAAGTCATGGATGATGCAAGCATTGTTCCAGGATGCTCTTCTCAACTGCTATGCTAGTGACCTTGAAAAATACTGCAAAGAAGAAGGGATAGAGTTCAAAATTTTGTTAATTTTGGACAATGCTCCAGGTCACCCCCCCCTTCATTGGTGACCTCCACCCCAACATCAAAGTGGTTTTCCTGCTGCCGAATACCACCTCTTTGATTCAGCCTATGGATCAAGGGGCTATTGCAGCTTTCAAGTCCTACTACCTCAGGAGGACCTTTGCAATGGCTATTTCTGCAACGGATGATGGCGAGAAGACACTGAGGGAGTTTTGGAGAGAATACAACATATTCCACTGCATCAAGAACATTGCTTGGGCCTGGGATGATGTCACAAAACAATGTTTGAACGGAGTGTGGAAAAAATATTGAAGAGATTTGTGAACGATTTCAGGGGTTTTGAGACGATCACAGAACTCGAGAAAATTACTAACAATCTTGTGAACTTGGCAAACGAGCTGAACCTCGGCGTGGACGACAACGATATAGAAGAACTGCTAGACATTGTTCCTGAAGAATTAACCAACGAAGAGTTGTTAGAGTTACAGGAACATCAAATAGCTGAAGAAGAGGCAAGGGAAAAGGAAAGCGAGGAGGAGGTGGAGGAGATACCGAAGAAGTTCACTGTAAAGAGGTTATCTAAGTTCTTCGCCAGCCTTAACACTCTGCTGAAAAGTGCCGAAGAGATGGACCCCAACACTGAACGCTTCTCACTCATAGAGAGGAATGCACATACAGTGTTTGCCGCATATCGTCAAATCTACGAGGAGAAGAAAAAGCTGACAAAACAAACAACGCTCGACACTTTCATCAAAAAAACAAGTCATCCCCACGACGAACCTCAGCCAGGCCCTTCACACGCTACAGATGATATCGTCATTGAAGCTGCAACTGAGGAACCTGTGTATCAAATTGATAGCAGTGACAGTGATGTTGATGATCCAGGAATGGCTTAAATTGTGTAATGTATATGTAAATTGTATACTGTACTTAAGTTAAATAAGTGAAATGTAAAATTTAATTTTCAAAGTAAAACGTAAGAAAAGTCCATCAGATTTAAGGATACGATACTGCATTTACTTCTCAATCAGTGAACAGTGTAGTGTTTAATTTTACTATACTGTACTGTACCTGTTTTACTGTATGTATATTATACTGTACCTGTATTTTTTTTACTTCAATATATTAGCAATTGTAGACATTTTGTTATTATATTAGCCTTCCTAACCTCCGTGTTTCATTAGTTGTGTACGTTATCTAGTGAATTTAGTCAATATTGTACAGTAACAATGGACCTAAGTGCAAACCTGTATTGTACATGTACTAAATGATTACGGTACTAAAATTGTTATGTCTATTGCAAATACCTGTATAGCTTGTTTATACTGGTATTCAAAAAAATTACTATCTTACAAGAATCCAAGCTATGTAAGTTATATTCACCCAGGCTGTTTGGGTGGCAAATTATGAGAAGAGCTTAGTCACTCTTAAGTAATGATAAATAAACACACAGGCCTTCAACGCCAACTGTCAAATCTTTTCTCAAATAAATAAAGACACTGTCACCTCACCTCACGCTCGGCTGGCTACCTCCCTCCCTGTGTTCCTAGACAAAAGATTGGTGATTTCTTTATGTTTATTTTATATAATATCTCAGACTAAAGTTAGGATAATATAATTTGCATTGCTGAAATCCTGCAAGACAGAGATTAATTTGAATATAAGCATCATATATTTTGCTCAAGATATAAAAAATGTAGTACATTAGTGTACAATACTGTAGTACATTTTATAAAAAAAATTTCTACTGTATTTTTGAGTAGATTTACATAAATTTCTTCATTTATTTTCATACATTTACAGAAATACTGTAAATGACTTTAGTGCAAAGCTGGAGTGCACATGCACTAATTTGATTACGGTACTAAAATTCTTATGTCCAGTGCGAATTACAACATGTTTATATTCAAATAAATCGGTTTCTTACAAGAATCCCAGCTATGTTAATTATATTCTCCTAGGTCATATCACTGGCATTTTAAAATGAGAGAAGCTTAGTAGGACTGTTAAATAAACACACAGAGACCTTCGCCTCAAACTTATCACCTCAACCCCCCCACCCCCCCAAACCCTCGCTGGGTGGCGTGGCTGTATCCATCAGTCCCCCCCCCCTCCCCCCAGCCAGGCTTTTAGGCTTACAGTTTTTATCTTATATAATATCTCAGACTAAAGTTAGGAGATTATAATTTGCATTGCTGGAATCCTTGCAAAACAGCCAATAATTTGAATATAAACGTCATATATTTTGCTCAAGAGATAAAAATTGTTGTACATTAGTGTACAGTACTGTAGTGCATTTTATAAAAAAGTTTTTCAACTGTATTTTTGGGTAGATTTACATAGATTTCTTAGTGCAAAGCTGGAGTGCACATGTACTAATTTGATTACGGTACTAAAATTGTTTTGTCTAGTGCAAATTATAGCATGTTTATATTCAAATTAATCAGTATCTTACAAGAATCCCAACAATGTTAATTATATTCACCCAGGTCATGTCACTGGCTTTTTATAAGAGAGAAGCTTAGTCACTTAAGAACTGATAAATATACAGGTACACGCGTTAGACCTTGCTCCGGTGCCAATTGTCAAATGTACTACCTCCCCTCCCCCCAAGCCCCCTCGCTCGCTCCCTCCCTCCCTCTCCCCCAACTGCCCAGCGTTGCTGGAATCCTTGTAAAACAGTGAATAATTTTAATATAAACGTCATATATTTTGCACAAGAGATAAAAATTAATCACCTGTATCACATTACAGTAGTGATTTAAGAGTAAAAGTGTATATGTACGTATATAGTATTCCACATACACATAAGTATAAATAAAAAGTTTATGTGATGATCGTACAACATCCATTTCGGTTAACGTCACGTTTTCAAGAACGTATCTAGGACGTTAACCAGCGCATGACTGTAGTGAAAAGGAGTGATAACATGCACTGGTGTTGCCAAGCGTCCCTCAACAGTTGATCTTTAACTCGCCACCACGCAGACACACAAATGTTCATCAGTTAACCACATAAAAATTTGTCATACAATAAGACCCCACTCTGGATGCTTGCTGTCTTAATTCCCATGTTAGCGGTGTGTGGGTCGTGTTAGGGTGTGTGGGTGATGTTGGTATGTGTGGATGGTGTTGGGCTATTAATTGATGAATAATAAATAAGCAATATTGTAGTGTCAATGACAGTCGTTTGATGACTTAGCACATACAGTAAAACCTTATTAAGGTGGACCCCACTAAGGCCGCCATTGCTTAAGCCAGACAAAATTATTTTCCTAAAAATAATACAAAAATTAAAATAATAAAAATAAAAAAAAATTAGAACAAAATTTGTCCTCCGGTGACATTTCTGCAAAACTTCAAGGGACCAAGGTATCAGCATGTGGGACACAGGTGCCCAAGAGTTATCAAGTGTTATTTGTGGGAATATTATTTCATTCACTCTAGTGATGATACAATGTTTCTTATTATGTTATCATAGGTAAATGCATTGTTTATATAATTTGTTTATCACTGTGCCCATCACCGTTTTCAAATTAGACTTCAAGATATGTATTTCTCTCATATGTATTTTGATCATACACCTGGCAACGGGAGCCTGGGAGCGAGTGAGTGTACATGAAGAAAGTTAGGTATATCTACCCGAAAATACGAGTTGAAAAACAACCATAACACCAGAGCTTAGCCCAGTAGCCTGGTGGTTACAGTGATGAGTTTATCCTGGCTACAATGCCATGATTAATCACTATTAAACACTATTATATCAGTAAACACAATTAATAACAGTAAATCCAGTGAAATATGGCAGGGAGGGGTGAGAGATACAACTGCAGAAGTCACCTAGGAGCACAACCTTATCTTCTCTGGGGATAGAGGTTAGCATTCTGTCAAGGTCAGCATAGACGGCCTCCATGATGTCATCCTTTGCATCCAGTGTTGGGGCATGTGCACTGATGAAAAAGCATCATGAGGCACTCGTTGATACCAACAGGCATTTCAGTTAACCTATTATGTAGGATGGATTGGCCACTGGCAAAGCCAACTCTGTAAATGCGGGTCCTCCCTGCAGCAGGCTTGCCCTTCTGTGAGTTGACCCTCATCTAGGAGCTGGGATTCACTAATGGTTGCAAAGTCGATGTTGTACACAAACAGCTCCTTTGTCACTAGGGCATTCTTTCAGGAAGCTCATTTGTGCCAGTATCCAGAAGGGTCCTGACATTCCATGTGACGACCGTAAGAAGTTGTATACAGTAAACCTTTGATAACTCGGCACACGTGGGGCTCTGGCTTTGCTGAGTTATCCCAAATTCCGACTTATCGAGGCACTTCCAGTACGACCCATATACAGTACAGTATGTGTACATGTAATTACTAAATGTAAAAAAGTAACACTTACCAGCACTGCAGGTGAAGAATGAATCATCATAGTAAGTGACCCAGAGGCATGGTAGGTGATGCAGGTGGACAGATATGCCAAGATTTTCCCAGATAATTTTCTATATCTCGGCATTTCCTAAGTTACACTGTAATACATTCCAAAACCACATCCGGGGCGTCAGTCAACGTCACAACACGTTATAGCAGGACTGGCCAATGAGACGGGATTACGAGATAGTGTGACGAGGGTGAGCTAACCACCGTGAACCATTTGCTGGGGGGGTTTGACTTCTGGCCTGGCCCGGTCAACACACACTGCCATGAACCTTGTGCTTTGGGAGTCCTGCTGTGAGCTGCATGCTATGGGAATCTTGCAATGAACTGTGTGCTGTGGGAATGCGGCCATGCGTCGTGGGAGTGCGGCTGTGCGTCATGGGGGTGCTGAAGTGTCATTACCAGTGTTGTGTGTTTTTATTATTAAATTGTTAAATCCATTCTTACACGTTGTTAATACCAACCCTATTATTCTAATGGAAATAGCATATCATGCACCTCGGCTGGGATTCCATCAGGCCCTGAGGCTTTGTAATTTTTCATCTGTTTGACGGCAGTAACTACCTCATCCAGGGATGAAGGATAGCTGAGGTGGGTCAGCTCTGGATGCTGAGGGACCTGCTGGGTAGTCAGGACATCCACATCGGTGTTTCAGTTGAGCAATGAATAGTAGTGCTCTTTCCAGCGCTGAAGGAGGCCTTCATCGTCTTTAATTATGAAGTTACCACCATATGAGCGGAGGGGGGTTTTGCCACAAGTGGTTGGCCCATAAAATGTTTTAATGGGATTAAAAAACTTGCGCATCTTGTGCCGATCTGCATGTTTTTGTATTTCACATGCTTTATTTTTAAGCCTGTCATTCTTTAGAATGCGAAGTTCCCCCTGGGCAGCTGCTTTATTCTTGCGGAAGGTGTCAGGTATGGTCTGAAAGTGAGGGTTGTTCTGCTAGTCAGTAAAAGCAGCACGTTTATCATCAATGAGTACTTTGATTGCCGGTTTATTTTCATCAAACCAGTCCTGGTGTTTTCTTTTGATCTGGCCGAGGGTCTGTCTGCAGGTTTTTGTCATAACAGTGTTGAGAGTATCCCATTAAGCACTGGGATTCGTGTTGTTTGCTGTTGGGTTGTCTATAAGCCAATGTTCGAGTTGCTCTCTGAAAGCATGTGCTACCACTGGATCTTCCAGACGCTTAGTATTAAAACCTCTTTTGGAGGCTTGCTGCCTTCGCCGTTTTGGGGCAATGTAAAGTGAGAGTTTGGCTCTGACAAGTTCATGATCAGTGTCACAGTGGTCTGAGCCACTAATGGCACAGGTGATGAGGACATCTCGGCGATCTCTTTCTCTGACAATGATGTAGTCAATGAGATGCTAGTGTATGAATCATGGGTGTTGCCACTGATTTTTACTTTGTGGTTCTCGGTTATTCGCGGACGACACCCTGGATGTACCCAAAAATGTCTGTGGATAGTTTAAAGTTGCCCGCATTTTCGCGGCTGGGACAGGGAGCCATTTATTTTTGAGACAGTAATTTCCTTTATCTGTATTGTAAATATATGTGTCTACACACACACACACACACACACATACACATACAGTATACTGTACAATACTACAGGTAAAAGAAATAATTGTCCTAAGGGCAAACACGAAGGGAATACAGTGGTGTATGCTATAACAAATCTAATTGGTTCCAGAACCTTGTTCGTTATAGCATTCGTTCGTTATAGGATTAATTCGTTCCAGGCCCCCAAATACAACCACTTAACACTGAAAAATATAATATAAAATTGTAGAAATTTTAAAAAAGTTCATAAATATGCATCTAAACCCCTGAAATAAAGAATATCATTGATACTTGTAATAAAAAAACAATAAATTAGTAAAAAAAAAAAAAAAAAAAAAAAAATTAAATTATGTTCGTTGTTGGAGTTTTGTTCGTTATAGCATTCTCAATTTTATAGGTAAAACCGTTCGTTATAGGAATATTCGTAGTAGGATCCATTCGTTATAGCATACCCCACTGTATACATTTCTTTGTACACAAGTAAAAATGTATTCCCCCCCCCGGTCCGCAAGTGTTATTCGCGGATTTGGCGATTTGCAGCCATTCGGAAAACCTAATCACCACGAATTTGGGGGGGGGGCTGTACCTGTACCCGTACCCTGCATATACAATAGTGTATATATCTCATAGGTAAAAAAAACACTAACATCATCAGGAATGCATCTCCATATATGCAATGGTCCCAAATTCATTTCTCTAATGCAATTAGAGCAGATGTGAATGAAATATTATGCACTTTGTGCTAGTAGCCTTGTGCCTCAAAATTACCTTAGCTTTCGTCTTTAGTCAAGACATCCTCCTGCCATGAGAACCACTAATCCCCCACCCAACATTTGGGTGACCTAACATTGCATCAGGTCAGTAACATGAGACCAATTAGCCCTCACCCCACCTCCACCTGACATTGCATCAGGTCAGGTCAGTAACACGAGACCCACTAATCCCCCACAGCTCCATGTTAGTAGAAAATACCAGTCTTCACTGTAACTCGCAGCTTCATTCACAATGCACCTCACTCACCCATATCATATAGATTTCTAGTTTTTTAAATATGTTTATTTAACCAAACTTTTAGATAAACTATTCTGGATTACAGTAAAGCCTCGAATAACGACGGTAATGTTCCTCCAATATTGCAGTGTAAGGTAAATCATCTTATTGTGAATCTTTAATTACACCCTTAAGTCCCATGTTAAGGTGCTGCTCGCAGTGCCCACCTCGCTGGGTGGCGGAGCCGTCAGTCCCTCCCCCAAGTAAGTGGTTGAGGTGATAAGTTTGAGGCGAAGGTCTCTGTGTGTTTATTTAACAGTCCTACTAAGCTTCTCTCATTTTAAAATGCCATTGATATGACCTAGGAGAATATAATTAACACAGCTGGGATCCTTGTAAGATACTGATTTATTTGAATATAAACATGTTGTAATTCGCACTAGACATAACAATTTTAGTACCGTAATCAAATTAGTACATGTGCACTCCAGCTCTGCACTAAGGTCATTTATTTATTTTACATTTCTTTTAGTATGGTGTGTGCTTGTAAATGGATGAAAATAAATGTAGAAATTTATGTAAATCTACCCAAAAATACAGTTGAAAAACTTTTTATAAAATGTACTACAGTATTGTACACTAATGTACTACATTTTTTATATCTTTAGCAAAATATATGACGCTTATATTCAAATTAATCTCTGTCTTGCAAGGATTTCAGCAATGCAAATTATATTATCCTAACTTTAGTCTGAGATATTATATAAAATAAACATAAAGAAATCACCAATCTTTTTTCTTGGAACACGAAGGTGGCAGGAAGACCGAGGGTGGGGGTGTGAGGTGACAGAATGTCTGGCGTTTGTTTATTTATTTGAGATAAGATTTGATAGTTGGCGCTGAAGGCCTGCCTGCGTGTTTATTTATCATTAGTTAAGAGTGACTAAGCTCTTCTCATAATTTTCCACCCAAACGACCTGGGTGAATATAACCTACATTGGAGGGATTCTTGTAAGATAGTTATTTATTTGAATGTTTTTTTCAATTTAAATTTTAATTGTTTATTCCTTGATAGAGGAAGCAGGATCCTAGTGCTGTCACTTGGTACCCCTGTACCATAACACCAGAAGCAACTGGCCAGTGTCACAAGTATATACAGTACAGTCATCCCTTGGTTATCGCGCCTAATTGGGATCCCGCCGATAACGAAAGCACAGAACCTATGGGATTTATTCTAATTGGTTCAGGCACCCAAGACACAACCCCAAGTTTCCCATTTTACGACCATTTAGACCCACTAAATGTATATATAATGTTATGGTAAATATCATAAACACACATAGGCATGGCTAGGTTTATTACAAAGTGATGAAAAGGGTACGCTTAATACTGTAGTCCACAAAACATGTAGCATACGCTTTTGTTTATTTGGTCCCCCGTCATAGGAGTCATTTTCTCTCACCTCAGGACGCCTGAGTCCTCCGTTTTCTCTCTTAATCTTAAGAGTGCACCAGAAACTTTACTATTTTTAGTAATGCCACAGAATTTGAAATTGCAACCCCAATTGTAAGTGGGGTTGCAATTGTTGAGGCAACTACATATGTCTGATTACAGCAAATGTGTTATTGTCAATTTGTAGGTGAAAGATTTTATCCTCAATAGATGTAGGTTAACATTTCACCTGTAGGCAAATGCTTAGAAAAGCCTAAGTAAGGAAGCATATTCCTTTAACACATAATATCTGACCAGTATGGGGAGGATCATTGTCTCTCCATCACTGGGTCGTGGAGTGGTGGTCCAGCAGGCATCACTTTTTTTTTGGTGGGGGGGGGGGGCACGGACGTATATACGATCAGACGTTGTTCGGTCGGACGTTAACCGGCGCATGACTTTACAGGTATTCCCCGACTTACGACCGACTCGACTTACGTCCACCCGCACTTACGACCTGCCTCAGTCGTACCAAAATGTGATCAAATTATGTATTTTTGAGTACCAAAGTCAGTACACAGACAAAATTTTCATCTGTAATTCACTTTAAAATAGCTGGCAAGCTTAAAAAGTGAGTGTTTTGTGGTGCTGAGAAGAAAAAGAGACCCAAATTTTCGATTATCTATGTGTTATTTAAGCATTTCGACTTACGACCATTTTGACTTACGACCTGGATGTCAGTCCCTAACCCCGTCGTAAGTCGGGAAGTACCTGTATATAAGTCTAATGTAATTAACTCATTTACATAACTTCTGCCTATAAGACAGGGGCTAATACATTGCTCGGTCACACCATCCAAGCTCCGCGAGGAATAAACTAATCTTGCAGAAGAACCCTATACATAAACCTAACCATGTTACATGCATATGTGTGTAAACACTAAACTGGGAAGCTGACACCTGCGGTTGAACAGCTACTCAAGCCCTAGTCTGCAATGCCTTATTGAGAGTATATTAAGTACATTGGCAAAATTGGGAGATTCTGACTTACAAAACAAAAATATTACAGCCAATATCAATACAATAGTGGAAAATTTTTAACTTGGGTATAGCAAATCCTGTAATAACATGCAAAAATAGATCTCTCCTATTTTGTTTTTAAGAATGCACCTTCTTAGCAATGTACAAACTTGCTACTATAATCATGCCGGATGAATGAGTGAGTGTGTGGTGCTTAGGACTCTGCGACGAAACATTAATTTTTGCAGAGAGTAATAGTACAGTTGTAAAGGGTTCTACCACGGTATGGCTGAAAATTTACAGTGTAATAATATAGAACCATCATATTTATAGTTTGAAAAGATGTGTATGACATTAACATTAATATAAAACTATCATATTTGTATTTTGAAAATTATTAACATTATTAACCTGACATATTTGTGGTTTAAACATTATTAACATTATTATCCTTCCTGGGAAATAAAAAAAAATCCACATTTTCTACGTCTAAGGTTTGAAAAATTATTTAGATGCGAACCGAAAATATAACCTTGACCATCCTTTTACAGTAAATTGATTTAAATTATAATTAAAATAATTTAAGTATTAATAGATGAACAGGTGAAAAATAAATACTGGAAATTATATTACATCAGTATACAGGTTGAACCTCCCTATTCCGGTACTCTATTCTCTGGCACCTCCCGTCGTCCGTCAAAATTTTTGTTTGCCGGACGGCCGCTAGTACCCACCGGCGCTGGTATCCATGGTTCGGCATACCCTCTGCTTACATCTGGTCCTCGTGGAGTTTGGTGCATTCCTCGGTATTTCAAGTGTTTCTGTAATAGTTCACTTGTTATTTACCCTTAACATGCCTCCTAAGCATATTTATTTTATAATTTCATTTACTGTACAGATATTTTTTTCTTCTTTACAGGTGAACATCACCAATTTATGTTCAGGTACCATAACTATTTTGTCATTTTAAGTGCAGAATGAGAATTATTGTTTATCTATTTTCGTTTATTACAGTTACACCGTACAGTAGAACGTGGATATAACGCGAGATATGTTCCAAGAGAGGCCGCTATAAACTGAATTTGCACTAAATCGAAGTGTTTTTTAAATTGAATAAATTAGTTTGGTACTTGAGAGAAACTCAAAATACTAAAAAGACTGAGAGTCTACCCAGATGCACCTCAGCCCATCTCCTAGAATAAACAAAACATTGTTTTTTGTAGTATTATGTTAAAACAAATACAGGTTGTACCTCTCTAGTCCGGCAACCTCGGGACCTGACCGGTGCCGGACCATGGAAATTGCCGGACCATGGAAATTCACCCTTTTCCTGGATAGATAGTGACTTGTGCTTATGCCTGGAAGCACTAGCATCACTTTCTCTGCGTCATGGTCTCTTTGAAGACATATTGAAGGGTTAAATGTCGTATAGTAGCTTCTCAAATTTCGCGAGTTTTTAATTATTAACGTATTTTATTGGAACACAAAAAAATAAATAAATAAAAATTTTGACGGCGGAAACTTGAATTTCGACGGGTTTGAACGGCCCGCCAACGTGCAGGCGACGTGCATAATCGTGTAAACAGCGTCATTTCTCTTATGTACAAAAGATTCATTATTGTTTATTACTGAATGTCTTTTTTATTGAATTAATGTTTATGTGTGCAAAATGAGCAATACACTTCATTAATAATACGTAGAAAATTAAAACACATGAGGAAATGACACAGCATTGTTTTCGTTGATTACAAAACCAGTGACTGACTGGTTCTACATATAAAACTGAAGAAAATAAGACCTTGGTTGTAGCTGTAGTAAAATTAATATGGTTGTTTTAAGTAATGTTATTTAATGTTAATAAATGGAACAATAGAAGTAGCTAACGATAATGGTAAAGAAAAAGAGAGATCGCATATGTAAGTGCGCATGCGCACACGTGAAAACATATCGTCATTACTTTACATAAGAATATGAAAGCAACACTTATTTACTGTTCATATATATTTTAATTAATGTTTCTGAATTTGTTTTTATTGAATTAATGTACGTGTGTGCAAAATTAACAATACAATTTATTAATAATACGTGGAATATTAGAGGAGACGAGACGGCTGCCGGCATTGTTTATGTTAAAGCTTACGAAACCAGTGACTGATTGGTTCTACATATAAAACTGAAGAAAATAAGACCCTGAGTTTAGCTGTAGTAAAATTAATGTAAAAAATGAATATGGTTGCTTGAAGTACCTGTAATGTTATTTAATGTTAATAAATGGAACAATATAAGTAGCTAACCATTAATGGTAAAAAAAAAGTGAGACTGCTCGTATGTAAGTGCGCACATGTGAAAATATATCGTCATTACTCTACATAAGAATATGAAAGCAACACTTATTTACTGCTCATATATATTGAAGGGTTAAATGTTGTACTCTGTATAGACAAGCAGAGAGAGAGAGAGAGCAGCCGAACTGCCGGATGTAAACAAACCTTAATTTCCCGCGGCTTTTTTTTTAAGGGGATTAGCCCACCCGGGCATAGGTCACTGACCCACATTGGGGCCTGAGGGGCAAAAATTTAATACTCCTGTAATAATAATAATAATTCAGATAAGTAAAAAAAAAAAAAAAAAAAAAAAAAAAAAAAAAAAAAAAAAAAAAAAAAAAAAAAAGCTGCCTATTTACCTATTGGACAAACTAAAATCGTTCTGGACCACGGGAGTTTCCGTACCACAGAATGCCGGACTAGAGAGGTACAACCTGTACTCATAAGTCAACACAGCTAAAATTGAGGGATGCGAAATGGTCTGTTTTCTGGCTGGGAAGATTGGGGGCGGGGTGATATGTTTGACAGTTGATGCCAATGTCTAGTTCTTATTTATTTATGTCCTTAAGAGTGACTTTAAGCTTTTCTCTTATAAAATGTAATTGATCTAACATGGGAGAATATAATTAACATTGCTGGTGATTAATTTGAATATAAACATGCTATAGCTCGCATTAGACATACAAATTTTAGTTCTAACTTAAGAACTTTATTACAGAGAGCAAAAATTTTTATCGTGCAAATATATGACGTTTATATTCAAATTATTCGCTGTCTTGCAAGGATTCCAGCAATGCAAATTATATTCTCCTAACTTTAGTCTGTGACATTATATAAGATAAAAACTGTAAGCCTATAACCACCAAACTCTGGCTGGGAAGGAGGAAGGAGAAGTGACAGTGACATGTTTGACAGTTGGCACCGAAGGTCTAGTGAAGTATTTATTTGTTTATTTATGTCCTTTAGATTGAGTTTTTGTTTTTTGCTTATATAATGTCACAGAAGTGACCGAGGAGATTATAATTTACATTGCTGGAATTCTTATGAGATAGTGATTAATTTGAATATAAATATGCTATAGTTTGCACTCGACAAAAATTTTAGTAATCATTTAGTACATTATTTTGAGTATATGTACAGTACAGCTTTGCTCTTAGGACAGTGTAGCGTGCCCAGAGAAACATTAGGCGCAAAATTTTAAACATGATGCTCCAGATTGGTGCATCAATAATAATATGTATATTACAAAGACCACCTGTGGTTCGGAAAATTCTATAGTTCGGTCAGGTCAGGTCCAAAGGGTGCCGGATTAGGGAGGTTCAACCTTTATATTAAAACAAGTAAGACACCTATAAAATAGAAATAACCTACATGACGGCTAACGTGTGATGGTATGGTGTAGAAATATATATTTGTGTTTATAAATATCGTGCATTTCAGTAAAATACCAATTCCTTGTAGGCTTGACACGAAGAATCCTTTCAGCAAAATAAAAAAATTTCTTGAATATGAAATTGTCGCCACAATCCCGTAGACTTGCGTGTGTCGCTCACAGGAGACACAGCTGATACAAAGGTCCTGGTGACTGGGTCAATGTCCACAAAAATCCTGAGTACCGTATATCACGGCCTATAAGACGAAATTTGAACATTAAAAAAATCTGCCCAAAGTTAGGGGGTCGTCTAAACCACCAAGTTTAAAATTCTTACCTCTTAAATATTGTGGTTTAGTGTGTCAAGAGTGGTGATGAAAACATCGTAAGCCACTCACAAGGTCTTACCACTAATTATTTTATACTGAAACTTACGTTTGGCAAGCTGGATTCAAATTAAGATTACCGGTATATTAAAATAATAAAAATGTATTATAAACCTGTCTAACATACCGTAAAAGAGATTTATACCCCTGTAATAAACACAGCTATCATCACACACCCCTCCCCACGCCCCCCCCATTTGCCAGTGAGGAGACAAGAAAGGAAAAGTGCATTAATTCTTGAAACTATCGACGGTTAATTACAGACGCTCAAGTGACGTCACTAGTGTTTACACTACACCAGCTGGTAATATTTGATGCCATTACTTGAAGTGAATTGGCCTTATTTTAAGTAACTAACTATAAATAAATACAAAAATTAAAAAAAAAGATCAAAACTGAGAAATAATATACTGTATGTATGTTGTGTTGTCAAAGTAAGAGGAACAATTGTGTAAGTACGTAATATTTTTTCACTCAAATCCTAATGAAACACTACTGGAGAACATTCCTTTGTCGCAAAACAGTTTATAAATTAAAGAAAATAATTACAGTGTGTTTAATATATTACAGTATATTATAAATAAATAAATAAAACAAATAATTCGGTAAATCTATTTAAAGTAAATGGAAAATAAGCAAACATGTTATTTACCAAGACCCTTCCGTCTGGCTCAGGGTGAGATGGAGGGGAGATAAAGAAGGCTATTTATAGCCCATCAGAAGTGGCTAGTACCCTAATGCACCATAAATAATTCATTGAACATTCATTTTTTGTACATAGTATATTCAGTATATATATATATATATATATATATATATATATATATATATATATATATATATATATATATATATATATATATATATATATATATATATATATATATATATATATATATATATATATACTGGTAACCTTTTTCACTCAAATCCTAATGAAACACCACAATTAGAATACGGTGGTTGCTGTTGAACCACATGTTGTATAAATAGTCACACCACCGAGACGAGGGAACACTCCCACCACGCTTCAGTGACGTCACTAGTGTTTACACTACACCAGCGAGTATAATTTGATGACATTACTTGAAGTGAATTGGCCTTATTTTAAAAAATCAAGGATGGTTGGTAAAGGACTACTGAGTCAGTGGGTAAGTGTCACATTTGGGGTACTGGTCTTATACAGCAAATAGAGCTCAAAAGCTACTTTTTAAATGGAAATTTGGGGGGGGCGTCTTATGCACCCCGCCGCCTTATAGGCCGTGATATACGGTACAGCAAACTGGAAAACTGCTCCATGCCAGTGAACTCAGGGACTCTGGGGTTCACTGGGTACACTAGTGCATTCACCACGCCATACTCATTCATAATGATGACACCAATCTCTCGTGGTTGGAGGTGTGTCATCACTAAGGGGGGTGCTGGTAACTGGGGGTTAGTCACGCCATACGAAAGAATGTTGGTTGATGAGTACAGTAGTCACAACAACTGTAACAGTGAGTGATTTATTTGCAGAACTAATGTTCACTTCAGCTCACAGGAGTGCTACCATATAACAGCAATTATAATAACTCAGTAATGGTTACTGATAAAAATAAATTTTTTACATCATCTTGGATGACAAAATAAAAATCACTCAACATATAACTTTTCACGACGGTATATATCCACGTGCACTTAGAAAAAAATATGTAAACTTCAGGAACACTGATCTCAGATATGGATCCGGTCCTTTTCACTGCCACTTACGAAACTATTTATATGTTTGTTACATCACAATATGAGTAACAGGAGAACAGATTATCTCAACTGTTACTCAACTCCAGTGTGACGAATAACTTCTGTTTGAGAATTGTCACAGTTACTTGGAGTACACTTGACTAATTGGAAACTGTAGACTGGTCACCATAGACTGGTCCTAGACTGAGTCCTCTTAAGCCATGCTTTGCCAACTATGTAACATCATCATCTTTGTAACAGTAGGAATAGGAGATACAATTACCTCGACTGTTACTACTGCAGATTGGAGACTTGAGTCACCTTGAGCTGCCACCTTTGTAACGATTTGCTTCTTATTAACAAATGTGACAGTAAGACAGTAATGGGGAGAACGTATCTCTACCTTTACCAACTGTGTATCCGTTGAGGAGACTGTTACCGAGAATATAGCAGCTACTTGTGAAACTCATATACTGTATGTAACAACCTTCCAGGGTTGTCACCACTTGTAACAGCCACTTGAGAAGCACATTACCTTACATTCTAGCACACTAAAATATAGATAAAAGATTATTGGATCTCCTGTCGTGAAATCCAATATGTTCCTTTGTACTTGTATTTATTATAAAAAGTTTGTAGAAACACTTTCAAAAAGTTTACTCGATGTAGCTATTGAGAGTTACATAGGGTGATAGAGTATATAAGTCTAATGTAATTTACCCATTTATATAAATATGTCTGCCTATAAGACAGAGGCTAATACAACCACTAATGGCAAAGAAAAAAAGTGAGATGGATTGGCGCCAACATAATACGTGCGCATTCAAGGAAACATAGCGTCATTTATCTAATTAAGATTATGTACAAAAGATTCATTATTGCTTATTATTGAATATGTATTTGATAGAAGTAATGTTTATACAGTATTACCCCGCTTAATGCGGTTTCGCTTAGCGCGTTTTACCGTATACGCGGTGCCTCGCCAGAGCTGAACTTTCACTTAACGCGGGTTTTTTCCACGTATACGCGGTGAGTGTCCGGCTCGAGAGCTATTTTTAGATTCGCCCCACCCTGCCTGACTGCCTGTTTTAGCTCATAAAATTCATACAAATTACCCAGCCAGAATATAATTTACATTGCTGGAATTCTTACAATATGATGATCATTTTGAAAACAAACATCATAGATTTTGCATTAGACATACAAATTTTAGATATAATGTTTACTCTGAGTAAATATGTTATTTTTTGTGCAAAATATATGACATTTGTATTCAAAATATTCCTGGGCTTACAAGGAATCCAGCAATGTCAATTATATTATCCTAACTTTAGTTTGAGGTATTCTTAATTACTAAAAAGGTAAATATTCTGGTTTTCCCACACATCTGGTGGGACGGTTGGTGGGGGGTGGGGGGGGGAGGGAGGGACCGACCGACCATCTGTTACCGTGTGGAGAATATTTTTTTTTTTTTTATTAACTGAAGATATTTGTTTTAGCTCATAAAATTCATACAAATTACCCGGTCAGAATATAATTTACATTGCTGGAATTCTTACAATATGATGATCATTTTGAATATAAACATCATAGGTTTTGCATTAGACATACAAATTTTAGATGTAATGTTTACTCTGAGTAAATATGTTATCTTTTGTGCAAATTATATGACATTTATATTCAAAATATTCCTGGTCTTACAAGGAACCCAGCAATGTCAATTATATTATCCTAACTTTAATCTGAGGTATTATTTAATACTAAATGTTAAAATTTAGTTTTTTCACCCAACATCTCTTGAAGGGAGGATTGGTGGGGGGTGGGGGGGAGGGTTGGGACTGACCGCGCGGTTGGAAGAGGGGGGAGGCAAGGTGGAGTACTTTGGTTGACAGTGTCGTGAAGAATATTTTTTTTTTTTTATTAACTGAAGATATTTGTTTTAGCTCATAAAATTCATACAAATTACCCGGCCAGAATATAATTTACATTGCTGGAATTCTTACAATTTGCATCATTATTTTGAATATAAACATCACAGATTTTGCATTAGACATACAAATTTTAGATATAATGTATACCTATAAAATAGGCTATGTTATCTTTTAGAAAAAATATATGATATTTATATTCAAAAATATTCTGGTCTTGCCATGAACCCAGCAATGTCAATTGTATTATCGTAACTTAGTTTGAGTGTATTATTTATTGTTTCTAGTGGTTTCCAAAATTTCTCAGAGGGAAGAGCCAGTGAGTGTAGTGTGAGAAGAGGGGGAGGGAGTCGAGTCCATTATTTGAATGGACATTAACTTGACGACTGTATTTCTCTATTTCTCTTAAGTATTAATTGTGTGCATGTACCATCATAAAATTAAGATGTTATTTTTACTAGAACATAGGTATTGTGTCGGAAAAAGTGGAGTTTGGGGGTCGGGCAAGTTTCTATTGGAATTAATCCCATATGTTCTGTTGTTCACTTAGCGTGGTTTTCACTTAACACGGTACCCTGTGGGTTTTATTGACCGCGTTAAGCGGGTACTACTGTATATCCAAAATGAGTAATACAAATCATTAATAATATGTAGAATATTAAAACACACAAGAGGAGACGAGACAGCATTGTTTTCTTTAGTGTTTTCTGTCGGAATGATGGTTCAACATTTGAAACTGAAGAAAATAAGACCCTGGTTGTAGCTGGAGTAAAATTAATTCAATAAAATTAATATATATGTAACCGGCCGGAATTCTTACTACTTAGTGTTTGTTTTTTTAGTTATAGTGGATGGTAATGCAGTGGAAGTGCCCTTCAGAGAATATCGAACCAGCACAAACACAAACTTCCATGACCGTGGAATAGCTAGCTCCTGTGATTGGGGTTAATGAGACGCGCTGGTAAAAGATAGCACTTCTATTCCTTCCAACACTACAGACAGAATCAATAATTGTACACAAGCACTAGAGTACTTCTTAGCTGGCTTACAACACTGCAATGGGAAACAAAAGTTGTACATGGTATCAACAAAGTTATTAAAAGATATTAATTGCATCCAAAAAGAACTAATAATGCAGCAGTACTACAGACACCAGAACGAGGAACTCATCTGAAACAATTCCTTCATACATCCTACATCACTTAGTGGCACATACAGGGTAAGACATTAAAAAAATATTACTTGCACCGATGAAAATGCTTTAAGTGCATCCGACAAAATTATAGCAATCCCTGAGGAATAGAAATCCTGATTTAGTCATACTACACTAGAACATGGATCACTCATAGCCTGTCTGGGATGACCCACAAAATACTCTAATCCTAACTGTCCTAGAACCCGAAGGTTGTAACTACTAACCTGCCAAGGGGCAAGCATTGACAAGAAACCGAGAAAATCACTCATGACCCATCAGGCAGGTGGGTGCTCCACTGTTTTTTCATTACTCTTTCTAGGTTTCAGGAGTCATGAGTGTATTTCTCCACCAACACCAGTAACATGCTTCACACATACTGTAAGTTCAGAATGCACCCGTACTTTAAGGTGCTACAGCATTCACCAATTTTTTGAAGAGGAACTCCTATGTTCCACATGCACAATCAACCATGAGGAGTGTTGATCTCACACCTGGACTTGGTTATTCTAATCACATTTCACCACCATCACCCGTAACATGCTTCACACATAAGTTCAGAATGCACCCGTACTTTAAGGTGCTACAGCATTCACCAATTTTTTTAAGAGGAACTCCTACGTCCCACATGTGCAATCAACCATGGGGAGCGTTGATTACACACCTAGACTTGGCTATTATAATCACTTGCACACAATACTGGGGAGATGAATGTGTCTATGTAACCACTAGAACTCCCGGTCGCAGCGCAGACCCTTCATTCACTCAGTCTGCACTCAGTTGGCTGACTCCCAATATTTCATGGACAGGAAGAGAGCGACCGTCGGCCTGCCTAGTTAGGCCGGCTCCGAGTACAACCAGGTGAACCCTGCCCAACTGAGGAGGGTCTACCTTCCCATTAGTAAGATTTTTCACTGACTGACTGAGGAGATGTGTGGGTGGTTCTTGTGGTATTGTATGAACCTAGGTGGGGAGATTCGATGATTCAGATCAACCACAACCAAGCTTCCGGTCAGTCACGGTAGTTTGGTAGGTACGGAGACCCATCTGCTCGCTGGCCGGGTGGGTATCCACCCCGTGAGTCGCCAGCTATGTCTTCCAAACCGCTATCACCACCAACCATCAGCCACCAACCAAGTGGGGCCCGTGACCCTGCAAAAGGAGTACTGTAGTTTGTTGTTTACTGTTAAATTCTTCTCCGCCTATTTAAACACGGCCTGAGAGATCAGGACTTACTGCAACACGGATGAACGAGCAGGAAGGGATGAGGCCACGCGTTGTTTTTCCTTGGCGGAACGCGAGTTAGACGCCTGCTTCGTCAATGACTGTGAGCTAGTGAGGCCCGGGTACGCCTGCATCCCTCAGGCGCCTGGCCCATGACGTCATCTTTCGCAAGATTTCTAATAGTTTCTTTGGGACACTCGTAACATTTAGATTTGGGAACTATCCACAATAACTTTAAATTTTATAATTGTCCCCTAACTTCATGAATCGTGTTTACATTAATTCGATAAGGTACATTTAAATTTCTATAAGCCTAATTCAAAATGCTTCCACCCCCCTGACTGAGGGTGTTGCTTGCAGGTTTTGTTTTGACTTGCCACGAGACGTGGGTGTTTCAGCCTAGCCTACTTATGTTTCCCTGTTTGGCAGATCGGTCATTTTTGTTCTAACGTCTCTAAATATCACATTAAAATTTCTGAATATTACATATAATTTTAAGTACAGTAGTACCCCGATTTCTGGTCAATTGAACCCACAGGGTACATGAAAAATCCGCGTAAATGGAACAACAGAACATATGGGATTAATTCCAACTCCACTTTTTCCGACACAATATCTATGTTGTAGTAAAAATAACATCTAAATTTTATGATGGTATGCTCACACAATTAATATTTAAGAGAAATACAGTCGCCAGGTTAATGTCCATTCAAATAATAGACTCAAATCCCCCCCCCTCTTCCCAGCTCACTGGCCCCTACCTCTCTGAGAAATGATTGGGTGAAACACTAGATTTTAACGTTTAGTAATAAATAATACCTCAGACTAAAGTTAGGATAATATAATTGACATTTCTGGATTCCTTGCAGGTCAGGGAATATTTTGAATGTAAACTTCATATATTTTGCACAAAAGATAAAATACTTGCTTTGTGTAAACCAAATTATTACATAAGATCTAAAATTTGTATGTCTAATGCAAAATCCATGATGTTTATATTCAAAATGATCATCATATTGTAAGAATTCCAGCAATGTAAACTATATTCTGGCTGGGTAATTTGTATGAATTTTATGAGCTAAATAAAAAAAAAAAATTATACTTCATGCGTATATGGGTAGATGAACAGCGGAAAGTGAAAGTTCGGTTCTGGCGAGGCACGGTGTATATGAGAAATCGCGTAAAGTGAAACCGCGTAAAGCGGGGTAATACTGTAATGTTATTTAATGTTAATAAATGGTACAGTAAAAGTAGCTTACCATTAATGGTAAAGAAAAAAGTAAGACTGCTACGCCATCATATGTAAGTGTGTACATGTGAAAACACATCATCATTACTCTTCATAAGAATATGAAAACAAAGCTTGTTTATTGTTCATATTTGTTTTAAATAATATTTACGAATGTAAAACAAAAATTCTACTCACCTTTGGCAGTAAATCTAAAACATAAGGACAGCCAATGATGTGCGAGTTTTTACTCAGATGATGAAGTCATCAGGCTCAACTTTGGCTGAAGCTGTAGCTTTCCATAAAGATATCATGACTTGCTGAAACTGTTACTGAACTTGAAGTTGTTGCTGAAGCTTCTTATGATGCTGAATTTGATAGTGTAGCTGAAGTTGATGGTTTAGGCCTTCAAATAATAATGCTGTCTAAAGAACCTTGCACAGCTGCTTTCTTTTCTCATTATACATCTTTATGTAGAGGTCATTTGCATTTTTCATGTCCTTGTTAATTTCAATGCTTTGTTCTGTTAGTGGATCCATTTCAAAAAATATGTTCATTGCTTGCTCCATATAATATCACACAGACATTTCACCTTTTTCATATCGTTTTAACACATCTAGTTTCTTGGCTAAGCTTAGATACTCTCCTTTAGCTTTTGAATCAGCACTACCATCACTTGCTCTCTTGCTCATGCTGAATAGGGATGCAAAAATGATGTAAGAAACCTGAGAAAGTTTTTCTCCTTTTATTGTTCTCATGCGTGAAAACAAGGGCCCGCCAACTGCGGCTGTTTATGCAAGTGATGTTGGCATCACCATTCACAAGCCCAGCAGCCTCCATGCACAAGGCGTGTTTTTTTGTTATTGCTTTTTTATAATGCATATGGGGATTTAGTTATTATTTATGTGAAAATGTATTTATTTGTTTTTTATTCTATTTTTGTCATAAATATGAAGAAAATAATGGCGTGAATTGAATTGGGACCTAAATTAACCAGGGTCTTAAATATGAATTGTCGTTAGTAGAACCGTCGTTATCGGAGGCTTTCCTGTATTCTTGTAAAGAGATGGAGATTTTACTTAATTAGAACTACCCTTATTGACTCGGGGAATTTAGACTCTTGGAAAACATTCCCCAGCACCCAGAAGCAGTCTGAGGATATGGGACTAGTGTCTGTTTGTACAAGAGACATTCTTTTGACTCTCAGAAACTTTTCCCAGTACAGTGGGGTATGCTATAACGAACGGATCCTACTACGAATATTCCTATAACGAACGGTTTTGCCTATAAAATTGAGAATGCAATAATGAACGAAACCCCTACAACGAACATTATTTAAATTTTTTTTTTTTTTTTTTATACTAATTTATTGTTTTTTATTACAAGTATTAATGATATTCTTTATTTCAGGGGTTTAGATGCATATTTATGCACTTTTTTAAAATTTTTACAATTTTATATTATATTTTTCAGTGTTAAGTGGTTGTATTTGAGGGCCTGGAACGGATTAATCCTATAACGAACAAATGCTATAACGAACAAGGTTCTAGAACCAATTAGATTCGTTATAGCATACCCCACTGTAACTGGAAAAAATTCCGGGGATAAAGTATTTTCCCAGGCTTGAGAAAGTCATCTGGTTATTCGGAAATCTCTCATCCCCAGAAGTGCTCTGCACCAAATGTTCTGGCTAACACTGTTTTAAGTTCATGGAAACTGAAAAATGTACTTAGTTGAGGAGAAATTATAAAGAAATTGTATGACGTAACCTTATGTATTATGCTATAGTTTGTTCTGAACAAATTCCTGAAGCTTGTGTTCAGGTCTTCATCAATTTTTATAGCACTAATTGTCATTAAAATGAATGACCTAGTGGCTATACTATACTAAGTCGGGCTGTGTAATTTGCCTTTTTTCCTGCTTATTGTTTGTCCAGTTTTCTCTTGAAAACTCAATCATCTACTGAGCATAAATGTGGAACAGCAGTCATAATGAATTTTTCCCATGAGTCACTAATGCTGAGTGTTGAGTACTTACAGATGGTGTTGGCCATGTGGGAATTACGGCGACAGAAAGCTGGATGGCCCTACTTATACTTCAGCCGTGTAATAACAGTTGAAACTTTCCTGCTGGTAGCAAGAGTGGTGAGTATTTAATAATATTTGAATGTTGATAGTATTCTTTATTGTTTAAGTTGCTTCTCCAGATTTAGTGCTGCCACTTACTGTGTAAATATACCACCTAGGGATATGGCACTAAAAGTTTGAATTGATATTTGTTACATTTTGAATAAAAAAATTTATTGTTTTGTCAGATGGCATCTCAGTTGAGGAAAAAAAAGCTGTATAACAGATATCCATAATAATACAACTTTATTTTAACTTTCAGACTCTAGGAGTTTATGCCATCATATTCTTATGGAACTCTTCCTTGATTGATGGTTTACGAAACACAAGTGATGGCTATGATTGGTGGGAGTCCCCGCACGTACGCGTGCCAGGATACTTTGTCTATCCTTGTGTTATTGCAGCAGCATATGGTGTGATTGTCAGTATTGAAGGAACTCTCTCCCATTTCTCTGGTGAAGTACACAACAAGTTGGTGAGTAGAATACAGACAGCCCCCTGCTTACAAACATAATGGAATTGGTTCCGGAGGTCTGTTCATAAGTCCAAATTCACCTCTATTGCTTGCAAACAATGTGTTAAATATGAAAAATACCTTAAATATTGTACAGCACACCCACAGCACAGTGCTCCATCCTACAATGTTGATTTTGGTCCTCCAAACACAAAAGTTTTTTATCTCATCATTTAATTTTCTTCTTTTCTTACTTATGATGGTCGATTGCAAAGCTACAGAATGCTTTTTTGCTCCTTAAGTCTTTTATTGTCCTTTAAACTCGTACCAACAATCGAATAATTCAGTTCGAAAGCACCTCTTTCCACTTGCTTTATTATCGCCACTTTTGTTGCCGTTGTAATCATGTGTAATTTCTTAGGCATGAACTCATCACTGGCATTATTACCTTTATATTTCTCAGACATATTGGGTTTAATAATATTTGTTTAAAGCCACAAGAAATGAACTTTTGCCACCGTAATGCTGTGAATGAGACAACAACAACAACTTAAATGGCTGCCGCTTGGCCAGGAATGCTGGAAATAGCGCACTAATGCTATCTATTGAATGTCAGTGGAACTGACAACTTTTGCGCTTTTGCATTGAACAGAAATATGGACATACGGACAGGTTTGTTCATATGTACAGGTGTGAAAGTTATTAAGTTGAACGTTCGTAAGTAGAGGAGATATTGTATATACTTATCCCCCCATATTCGCGAATTCACAATTCATGACAAATCCCAAGAATTGTGAATTCGCGAGTACTGAATTTAATACCTTATGGAAAAAATGGGGTTTGGTACCATGGCTACCAAAATTATCATATTTGTCTTAATATTTTGGGTTAGAAATGATAAATGTTTCAGAGATGGTGTTGATGGATTGAATTTTTGTAATAAAAAATAATAAATTTTAATAAATAATTCTTTCTTTTTTACATAAAATTCAAGTCTGAGTATATAAATAAACACTTAACTTATATCACTCAGGATATTATAGTCTACCCTAGTAAAACCGTTTTCTCTAACACAGCAATTGTGTAAAAATTCCAATACTCTAATGTGGCTTAGAAATACAGGTTGTACCTCTCTAGTCCGGCAACCTCGGGACCTGACCGATGCCGGACCATGGAAATTCACCCTTTTCCTGGATAGATAGTGACTTGTGCTTATGCCTGGAAGCACTAGCACCACTTTCTCTGCGTCATGGTCTCTTTGAAGACATATTGAAGGGTTAAATGTCGTATAGTAGCTTCTCAAATTTCGCGAGTTTTTAATTCTTAACGTATTTTATTGGAACACACAAAAAAATAAATAAATAAAAATTTTGACGGCGGAAACTTGAATTTCGACGGGCTTGAACGGCCCGCCAACGTGCAGACGACGTGCATAATCGTGTAAACAGCGTCATTTCTCTTATGTACAAAAGATTCATTATTGTTTATTACTGAATGTCTTTTTTATTGAATTAATGTTTATGTGTGTAAAATGAGCAATACAATTCATTAATAATACGTAGAATATTAAAACACGAGGAAATGACACAGCATTGTTTTCATTGATTACAAAACCAGTGACTGACTGGTTCTACATATAAAACTGAAGAAAATAAGACCTTTGTTGTAGCTGTAGTAAAATTAATATGGTTGTTTTAAGTAATGTTATTTAATGTTAATAAATGGAACAATAGAAGTAGCTAACGATAATGGTAAAGAAAAAGAGAGATCGCATATGTAAGTGCGCATGCGCACACGTGAAAACATATCATCATTACTTTACATAAGAATATGAAAGCAACACTTATTTACTGTTCATATATATTTTAATTAATGTTTCTGAATTTGTTTTTTTTTTTAATTAATGTACGTGTGTGCAAAATTAACAATACAATTTATTAATAATACGTGGAATATTAGAGGAGACTAGACGGCTGCCGGCATTGTTTATGTTAAAGCTTACGAAACCAGTGACTGATTGGTCCTACATATAAAACTGAAGAAAATAAGACCCTGAGTTTAGCTGTAGTAAAATTAATGTAAAAAATGAATATGGTTGCTTGAAGTACCTGTAATGTTATTTAATGTTAATAAATGGAACAATATAAGTAGCTAACCATCAATGGTAAAAAAAAAGTGAGACTGCTCGTATGTAAGTGCGCACATGTGAAAATATATCGTCATTACTCTACATAAGAATATGAAAGCAACACTTATTTACTGCTCATATATATTGAAGGGTTAAATGTTGTACTCTGTATAGACAAGCAGAGAGAGAGAGAGAGCAGCCGAACTGCCGGATGTAAACAAACCTTAATTTCCCGCAGTTTTTTTTTTTTTAAGGGGATTAGCCCACCCGGGCATAGGTCACTGACCCACATTGGGGCCTGAGGGGCAAAAATTTAATACTCCTGTAATAATAATAATAATTCAGATAAAAAAAAAACCCTCCCTATCTACCTATTGGACAAACTAAAATCGTTCCGGACCACGGGAGTTTCCGGACCACGGAATGCCGGACTAGAGAGGTACAACCTGTATAGACATAATATAAAATGACAGTATAAAATAAGAAAAATTAAGTGCATGGGTGTGTATATGTGGAAAGTGAAAATATGCGTGTAGGCAATTAGCACGGAGCTGTAACTGTATCTCAACTCGCCAGACAGACAAATTTATTTGACTCAGATTTTTACAAAGAATGAAGCACAGCTTCTTAATACAACAATCACATATAAATAACAATTTACAATAGATGCATTTTTCAAAAATGGTTATAATTATTTGAGTGATTTCTTATATTTGTTGGTATGAACTACAGTACAGTATTCCCTTAAAGCTCGCGAGGGTTAGGTAAAATGGACCTCGCAAGAAAGCAAAATTCGCAAGTTTTTCATGACGGTTCCCAAATTGTGCAAAATACAGTACATATGGTATAAAGAGCTATGTGTACACATATCCCTTAAACTACAGTATAGGCATTTAAACAACTCAGCCCTCGCCCCTCCATGGATTGCACTATGGGTTGAATGGAGTGCAAAGTAGATTGCGTACTGCATCTGACAGCTTCCACTATTCTGACTGCAAGGAGTCTCTACAGTCTTTACCTTAGGGAGGGAGGGAGGGAGAGGGTAATGCATGGTGCCATTGTTACATGTAGTGAAATTATGAAAGTTGTGTAAAAATTATTTCAAAATGCTAATGTGACAGAAATATAGAAAATATAATTTAATATACTGTATGTGGAAAAGATTCCTTATTATGAGCTCCTCAACAGCTGATACAGGTTGTACCTCTCTAGTCCGGCAACCTCGGGACCTGACCGGTGCCGGACCATGGAAATTGCCGGACCATGGAAATTCACCCTTTTCCTGGATAGATAGTGACTTGTGCTTATGCTTGGAAGCACTAGCACCACTTTCTCTGCATCATGGTCTCTTTGAAGACATATTGAAGGGTTAAATGTCGTATAGTAGCTTCTCAAATTTCGCGAGTTTTTAATTTTTAATGTATTTTATTGGAACACACAAAAAAATAAATAAATAAAAATTTTGACGGCGGAAACTTGAATTTCGACGGGTTTGAACGGCCCGCCAACGTGCAGATGACGTGCATAATCGTGTAAACCTCGTCATTTCTCTTATGTACAAAAGATTCATTATTGTTTATTACTGAATGTCTTTTTTATTGAATTAATGTTTGTGTGCAAAATGAGCAATACAATTCATTAATAATACGTAGAATATTAAAACACACGAGGAAATGACACAGCATTGTTTTCGTTGATTACAAAGCCAGTGACTGACTGGTTCTACTTATAAAACTGAAGAAAATAAGACCTTGGTTGTAGCTGTAGTAAAATTAATATGGTTGTTTTAAGTACAGTGACCCCTCGTTTAACGAACACCTCGGTTAACGTAATTTCGATTAACGAACTGCCTTCCATAAGGATCTTCAATTCGGTTAACGAAGTTCTTACGAACCGACCTCAACATGTTTTCGCTTGCACTGACCGGGCAACCAGCTTTAGTATTAGTCCGCCAATACATTAATCGGTTCTAGGGCTTAAATTCCTTACTATTTTAGTAAATATCAAGAAGTTTATACTATTCAATAATTTTAAAAGTTTAATATTCAATTTTTTTGTCATTTTAATAATTATTGAACATAATTGAAGGTAAAGTGACTAGTTTAATGCGCGGCATCCAGCCTCTTAACACAGCAAACAGGAGTTAGTCTCTCTCTGTTTTCACTGGAGCTAACATCTTGCTTGAGACTCTCTTCAACTAAACGCTTTTTTCTGTGTTTCCAAGCAAATTATTGGTCATTTTCAAATATATTTTACATATTGACAATATATAATGCAGTGCAGTGTTGATTTAAAGAAAATAATCTTGAATTACACCAGAGAGCTAAAATTTTATGGGTGAAATGGCGCCATGGGGTGACTTCTCTTCCATCCCAATGCCTTCTCTTCTTCCTTCTCCTCCACCCCCATTCTAAATCCCATCATCATCATCCAGGAGCCTTCTACATACACACCTCAAAGTAAGTGAACTTTTCTACCATTTTTGTTGAATTTAGGAAATTTTCGGTGAGCTGGAACCAATTACCCAAAAACCCATTGAAACAATGGTTTCGGTTAACGAACTTTTCGGTTAACGAACGATCTTCTAGAACGGATTGAGTTCGTTACCGAGGGGTCACTGTAATGTTATTTAATGTTAATAAATGGAACAATAGAAGTAGCTAACGATAATGGTAAAGAAAAAAGAGAGATCGCTTATGTAAGTGCGCATGCGCACACGTGAAAACATATCGTCATTACTTTACATAAGAATATGAAAGCAACACTTATTTACTGTTCATATATATTTTAATTAATGTTTTTGAATTTGTTTTTATTGAATTAATGTATGTGTGTGCAAAATTAACAATACAATTTATTAATAGTACGTGGAATATTAGAGGAGACGAGACGGCTGCCGGCATTGTTTATGTTAAAGCTTACAAAACCAGTGACTGATTGGTTCTACATATAAAACTGAAGAAAATAAGACCCTGATTTTAGCTGTAGTAAAATTACTGTAAAAATATTAATATGGTTGTTTGAAGTACCTGTAATGTTATTTAATGTTAATAAATGGAACAATATAAGTAGCTAACCATTAATGGTAAAAAAAAAGTGAGACTGCGGGTATGTAAGTGCGCACATGTGAAAACATATCGTCATTACTCTACATAAGAATATGAAAGCAACACTTATTTACTGCTCATATATAATGAAGGGTTAAATGTTGTACTCTGTATAGAGAAGCAGAGAGAGAGAGAGAGAGAGCAGCCGAACTGCCGGATGTAAACAAACCTTAATTTCCCGCGGCTTTGTTGTTGTTTTTTTATGGGGATTAGCCCACCCGGCATAGGTCACTGACCCACATTGGGGCCTGAGGGGCAAAAATTTAATACTCCTGTAATAATGATAATAATTCATATTAGTAAAAAGCTGCCTATCTACCTATTGGACAAACTAAAATCGTTCTGGACCACAGAATGCCGGACTAGAGAGGTACAACCTGTACTAAGTGACACGACTTCCCGTGGGCACACCTTATCACGTGCTCTGAACATGCTACCTCATAGCTAGTGGAAAGTTACAGAGGGTGATAGAGTATATAAATCAAATGTAATTAACCCATTTATATGATACTTCTGCCTATATGACAGGGGCTATTACATCGCTCAGTCACACCATCCAAGCTCAGCAAGGAATACACTAAACTTGCAACTTGCAGAAAAGCCCTATACATAAACCCAACCAAGTTACATGCATATGTGTGTAAACACTAAACTGGGAAGCTGACACCTGCAGTTGAACAGCTACTCAAGCCCTAGTCTGCAATGCCTTATTGAGAGTATATTAAGTACAATGGCAAATTGGAAGATTCTGACTTACAAAACTAAAATATTACTGCCAATATCAACACAATACAGTAGTGGAAATCGTTAACTTGGGTAAGCAAATCCCTTCATAACATGGCAGAAATAATCTTCTCCTATTTTGTGTTTAAGAATGCACTTTCTTAGCAATGTACAACTTTTGCTACTATAATCACGTTGGATGAATGAGTAAGTGGTGCTTAAGACTCTTCGATGAAACGTTTATTTTTGCAGAGAGCAATGGTGCTGAGCTCTGAAGGGTTCTACCATGGTATGGCTGAAAATTTACAGTCTGTGATGATATACTGTAGAACTATCATATTTGTAGTTTGAAAAGATGTGTCTATGACATCATTAAAATTAATATAAAACTCATATTTGTAGTTTCAAAATTATTAACATTATTATCCTTCCTGGGAAAAAATAAATAAAATGTCCGCATTTTCTATGTCTAAGGTTTGAAAAATTATTTAGATACAAACCAAAGAAATAATCTTGTCCATCCATTTACAGTAAATTGATATAAATTATATTTAAAATAATTAAAGTATCAATAGCTGAACAGGTGAAAAATAAGTACTGGATATTATATTATGTCAGTACAGTATTACCCCGCCTAACGCGGTTTCACTTAACGCGTTTTATCATATACGCGGTGCCTCGCCAGGTTGAAACTTCACTTAACGCGGAATTTTTCATCATATACGGAAGCAGCGCGGGCACGACAGCGTTATTGTTAAGGCTTGGTCATCAAAACATTACCGAGTTCTTACACCGCCACCCACCAGCCGCCCAAGTCAGTGATAGTGATAATTATAGTGAGGATATGGACTTATATGGCCTTTGGATTGACAAAGAGGCCCTGCAAGCCTCTGTGGTGGATAGTGATACAATTGATACAAGTGATACAGGTGAGGCCAATAATCTGCCCTCTGCCTTCGAACCAACCCCCATCCCGTGTGCCCAGCCATCTTTTCTACTAATGCAAGTGTAAAAACCTAATATTATTGATATTTCTCTTAATTATTAATTGTGTGTGCATACCATCATAGTTAAGATAAATTTTACTACAACTTAGTTGTGTGTCAGTCAAAAGTGGAGTTTGGGGGTCGGGCCAGTCTCTATTGGAATTAATCCCATATGTTCTGTTGTTCACTTAACGCGGTTTTCACTTAACGCGGTACCCTGTGGGTTCAATTGACCGCGTTAAGCGGGGTACAACTGTATATATTAAAATAAGAAAGGTACTTATAATAATTGATATAACCTACACAATGTCTATTCTGTGAAGTTATGTTGCTGAATGTGTTAATGTGGGTATATATATAATGTATACCTAGATACCCATTCCTTGTAAACTTGATTGAAGAATCTTTTCTAGAATTTCTTGAAAATGTGAAATTGTTGCCGCAATCCCGTAGACATGTACGTCACTCACAGGGGGACACAGCTGATGCTAAGGCCGGTGACTGGGTCAATGTCCACGAAAATCCTGAGTAGAGCAAACTGCCACTCCCTGTCAGTGAACTCAAGTACTCTGGGATACACTAGTGCATCCACCACACCATACCTCAGAATGCTGAGACCATCTCTCATGATCGGAGATGTGTCATCACTAGGGGGGTGCTGGTAACTAGGGGTTACTCACGCCATACAAAAGAATTTTGTTGATAGGATGTTGATTGATGAATAGTCACAACAACTGCAGTCACTTCCTGTCACACCCTGGGTAGTGAACTAATCATTTGCAGAAACTAATGTTCTCTTCAGCTCAAAGGATTGTTGCCATAATTCAGCAACTATCAATAACTCAGTATTGGGTATCGATATAAAAAAGAAATGCACATCATCTTTGGATGACAAAATACAAATCACTCAACGTATAACGTCTCACTACAGGTTATCATAATACACCTCGGAAGAGTATAACACGTCACTGTTCTTTGTTTTCCTGTTTTTGTAAAACACTTATGACTTGTTATGTAGAATGCCTATACAGTATAGACCGGAATGTTATTATCCGTTACCACTTATGTAACAGTTGCTTCTTCTTTGTACCAGTATGCCACAGTAATGGGGAGAACATAATGTCTCTACCTTTACCAACTGTGTACAGTGAACCCTCACTTTACGCGGTCAATTGAAGCCACGGAGGCCCGCGTAAAGCGAGAAACGCGTAAAGTGAACAACATAACATATGGGATTAAATGAAATAGAGACCGGCTGACCCCCAAACTCCACTTTTTCTGACACAATACCTATGTTCTAGTAAAAATAACATCTTAATTTTATGATGGTACATGCACACAATTAATACTTAAGAGAAATAGAGAAATACAGTCGCCAAGTTAATGTCCATTCAAATAATGGACTCAACTCCCTCCCCCTCTTCTCACACTACACTCGCTGGCTCTTCCCTCTCTGAGAAATTTTGGGGGGAAATCCACTAAATTTTAATAAATAATACCTCAAACTAAAGTTAGGATAATATAATTGACATTGCTGGATTCCTTGTATGACCAGGAATATTTTGAATATAAATGTCATATATTTTGCACAAAAGATAACATATTTACTCAGAGTAAACAAAATACTTACATTAGATCTAAAATTTGTATGTCGAATGCAAAATCTATGATGTTTATATTCAAAATGATCATCAAATTGTAAGAATTCCAGCAATGTAAATTATATTCTGGCTGGGTAATTTGTATGAATTTTATGAGCTAAAACAAATATCTTCAGTTAATAAAAAAAAAAATATTCTTCACAACACTATCTGTCAATCAAAGTACCCCACCTTGCCTCCCCCCCTCTTCCAACCGCGCCAGATGGTCGGTCGGTCCCTCCCTCCCCCCACCCCCCCACCAACCCTCCTTACCAGATATATATTTGGGAGAAACCAGAATATTTACCTTTTTAGTAATAAATAATACCTCAGAATAAAGTTAGGATAATATAATTGACATTGCTGGATTCCTTGCAAGACCAGGAATATTTTGAATATACACTTCATATATTTTGCACAAAAGATAACATATTTGCTCTGAGTAAACAAAATACTTGCATTAGATCTAAAATTTGTATGTCTAATGCAAAATCTATGATGCTTATATTCAAAATGATCATCAAATTGTAAGAATTCCAGCAATGTAAATTATATTCTGGCCGGATAATTTGTATGAATTTTATTAGCTAAATAAAAAAATTATTCTTCACCCGCGTAAAGGGGTACACACACCGCGGAATGTGAGCATCCCGGGTTCCGGCAGGGTACCGCGTAAACGTGGAAACGCGGAATGTGGGACCGCTTAAAGTGAGGGTTGACTGTATATAATGTTATGGTAAATATCATAAACACACATAGGCATGGCTAGGTTTATTACAAAGTGATGTAAAGGGTCCGCTTAATGCTGTACAGTGAACCCTCACTTTACGCGGTTAATTCAACCCACAGGGTACCGCGGAAAGTGAGAAATGCGTAAAGTGAACAACATAACATATGGGATTAATTGAAATAGAGACCGGGTCGACCCCCAAACTCCACTTTTTCAGACAGAATACCTACGTTGTAGTAAAAATAACTTCTTAATTTTATTATGGTATGCACACACAATTAATAATTAAGAGAAATATCAATAATATTAGGTTTTTTAACACTTACATTAGTAGAAAAGATGGCTGGGCACACGGGGATGGGGGGTTGGTTCCGAGGCAGAGGGCAGATTATTGGCCCTCACCTGTATCACTTGTATCAATTGTATCACTATCCACCACAAAGGCTTGCAGGGCCTCTTTGTCAAACCCCTCAAAGTCCATATAAGTCCATATCCTCACTATAATTATCACTATCACTGACTTGGGCCGGCTGTGGTGGGTGGCGGGTGAAGAACTCGGTAATGTTTTGATGACTGGGCGACCTTGTGCGTACCCTGCTCGCGCCGCTTACACAACATGGCGGATGGCGGGAGGTTTGGATCCAAAAATGCCGCGGCTCGCCAGCCACTCTCCGCGTAAAGGGGTACACGCACCGCGGAATGTGAGCATTCCGGTTTCGGCAGGGTACCGCGTAAACATGGAAACGCGGAATGTGGGACCGCGTAAATCGAGGGTTGACTGTAGTCCACAAAACATGTAGCTATGCTTTTTTTACTTGGTCTCCATCATACGAGTCCGTTTTCTCTCACATCAGGACGCCTGAGTCCTCCGTTTTCTCTCTTAATCTTAGAGTGCACCAGAAACTTTACTATTTTTAGTAATGCCACAGAATTTGAAATTGCAACCCCAATTGCAACTGGGGTTGCAATTGTTGAGGCAACTACATATGTCTGATTACAGCAAATGTGTTATTGTCAATTTGTAGGTGAAAGTTTTTATCCTCAATTGATGTAGGTTAACATTTCACCTGTAGGCAAATGCTTAAAAAAAGCCTAAGTAAGGAAGCATATTCCTTTAACACATAATATTTGACCAGTATGGGAAGGATCATCTTGTCTCCGTCAGGGGGTCGTGGAGTGGTGGTGCAACAGGCGTCACTTTTTCTTTTCTTTTTTTTTGGGGGGGGGGCACGGACATATATGTGATCGGACGTTGTTCGGTTGGACGTTAACCGGCGCATGACTGTATTTGATATTTTTTGTTCAATTAATGTTTAAGGTTCCTATGTTATGTTATAATATTATATGATTGTATGGTTTTTGTATGTGGATATTTATATTTTTCCAAGACATTACAATAGTTATACATAAAATTCATGCTTTTTAATGTCCATTAATACCCAACGAAAACGTGAGGAAAATGACGTCATAGAGTTGAGGAATAAACGGCAGCGCTGCACCATGCTAGTAATAGTGAGTTGTAAACAACAGTCGTGTCATGTCGCTGTTGTAGTATTTCTATTATTTTAGTATTTTTGGCCATTTCAGTTAATTTCTTTATAATAACAAAGTTGTATTTCAAAGTTGTTTTATATATGTGTTCTCAGAAAGAGAATAACAACTGACTGGGCAGTCACATTGAAGTTTGTGAGTAGTAAATAGTGTGTCTCGCTGCTATGCACCAGAAATTTTTAAGGTTCATGATCTTGATCTGCTGTATAAGCCGACCCCATGATTTTGGGGAATTTTGGGGGGCTTACAACCTCAGCTTATATGCCGAGAAATATGGTGTGTTAAACTCTCATTTCATCCGTGACCTTGAACGCCTTTCTCTTTTGTCGGATCACCAGTATGGCTTTCGCCAGGCAAGATCTACTGGTGATCTGCTCTCCTACTGCACCCATCTTTGGTCATCCTCTCTTAGGGATTATGGGGAAACTTTAGTTGTGGTCCTCGACATCTCCAAAGCATTAGACAAATCATTGCTTTCTAAACTTCCCTCTTATGGTTTCTCTCCACTTTGTTCTCTAATTTCTAGCTTCCTTGAGAACCGATCAATAAGAGTTGCTGTCGAAGGATCGATCTCTCGCTCTTTTTCTACCAATAGTGGTGTCCTTCAGGATTGTGTTCTTTCACCTAGTATTCTCTCAATGATTTACTTCACACTACGTCTAATTCTACCTATTCTTATGCTGATTTTTCTTCTCTTCACTCTTCTTCACATTTTTCCCTTCCCTCTAATTCTCAAACTAGAGCCATCTCTCGAGCTGATATCTTTTCATCTATCAATGCGCATCTGTGCAGCATCTCCGAATGGGGAGGTAGAAACTTGGTTTAACTTCAATAGCAATAAAACACAGTTTTTACCAATTACACTTCAAAATAAAAGGTCTCCCACCAATCACATTTCAGGATGCAATCATTCTGCCAAATTCTATAATAGATATGCTAAGCCTCACCATTTCCTCTTATGTCATGGAAGCCACACATCCACAACATTGCTAAAGCTGCCTCCTGAAAGCTTGGAATGCTGTACAGATTCCGTAGTTACTTCACTCCTGAGCAATTGCTTCAAGTTTATAAGGGATTCATTCCTCCTAACTTGGAGTACTGCTCTCATATCTGGTGTGGCTCTTCTTCTGTCCATCTATTAGATAAGGTGAAATCAAAGGCATTTCATCTTATTAACTCTCCACCTTTAGTTGATAATCTCTCTTCCCTTTCTCTTTGTCTCAATGTTGCTTCACTCTCTCTCTTTTTCAGGTACTTTAACGGGCAATGTTTGGTAGATTTGGCATCCTGTGTACCCCCGGCAAGGCCATGGGCTCATAACACTTGTCTTGCCTGCGATGCCCACCATTTCTGTGTTATAGTACGTACTTCTTTCCTCACACAGCCAAACTATGGAATGCGCTGCTTTCTTCTGTATTTCCACATTTTTACAATGTGTGTCACTTCAAAAAGCTGATTTTCTGGCATCTTCGTGGTGTATATTAATTTAGCCTTTTTCTCTTCTATTTTTAATTTCTTTTTACTCTTATTTTTTTGCCTCACAAGCCCAGGTGGGGTATTCCACATAAAAAAAACTATACTTTTTACTTAGTTTGTTGTAATAAACTCCGACATTGCCACTTAAGGTAATCACCCATTTTGACTGTTTATTTAATATGTATAACATAATGTAAATATTTCTTGTCCTGATATCAACCAATTCAGGATAGATACAGTGTATTCTTGTATTTTCAAATTATATTACAATTACATATTGTATTTTTTCTTTATTACTGAAGATGTTCTATTAATCACGATGAACCATATACCGTAAAAGGCCAATCATATGAGAATATAATACTGAATCAATAAGTAAATAAACCTGACGAATGTGGCAACACCTGATCAGCCCCAGCCTGTTTACATACTAGTTTTGGTAGGCCAATAGAAAATCTGATTAGACCACTGTACCATATTCAGTGAGTAAGTGTTGTTCTTCTCATAAGATTTTCTTATTAGTCTTCCCCCATTTCTTAAAACATAAACAGTACTTATTTTATAAAAAAAATTTATTTTAGTACTTCTGGTGACCAAAGCACCTCAGAGTCCGATAAAAGTGAATTCCGATATATTGAAGTCCGATTTATCGAGGTTTTATTGTGAGAAAATTAAAAAAAATAATTGTCCTAAGGGCAAACTCGTAAAGGGAATAAACATTTCTTTGCACACAAGTTGGCTGGCTCAGTGGGAGAGCGAAAGGAGGCGAGGCGTGTGGGGAGGGCGTCTTCATTGCTACGGTGATGAACCAGGGAGTATATGCAAATGGCAACTGTGTTAAACTTCCATTTGGCCTTTATTTATCGGTCTGACAATCCAGTACAGTGCTTTTTGTTGTAACTTATTTAATGGTATTATTTTTATTTATTCCTCACCTTTACTGGTACTGTACTGTATATATTAAGGAAACCTTGGCTACAGGAGGAAAATCCACACAAAAGTTTTGTCCTAAATACTCCCTGCTAAAATGGGGGGTGCGTCTTATATGGCGTGAAATATGGTATGTCTTTATTAATGTTATTTTATATAAACGTGTGAAGTGACCACTAGTGGTAAAGAAAAAAAAGTGAGACAGATGACGGAAGGCCAATTTGATTCCATAGTATGTTTACTATTGCTAGTTTCCTTCACTCAAATGTAAAAAAACACAGCGCTGCCACACTGCACAAAACCTGAGGAGCCCCGATAAATGCACTAGTGAAGGGGACTGTACATATGCACACCTGCAAACATAGCATCATTCCAACTAATAGGGAGATTACTGCATTAACAATTTTTGTTGTAGTGAATTTCTTTTAAAGAAATTTCCCAAAATCAGGTGATAACTGTACTGAATTCTGCTCAAAGTAGTGGTGGGAGCAAACAAAATTTTATTTTTTATAAAATTACATTAATTTAAGAGGCAACTTTAGTCAGAATTTGTTCCCTATTATCTCAGTGCTGGTTAGGTAAAACAATGTGAATAGGAACATAATCTGATTATATTTTATACAGTCATTTTTTATTTCCTTTCAGATGGCTTGTACTGCCCTGATGTCAGCAATCTGTTATGGAGGCTTGGCTGTTATCACATCTCCAGTGTTTCTTACGGTTATTTTGGGACATGACCCAGGGAGTGAAAGAGTAGACGTGATGATCTCTGGAATTTTTTTAAGCATTGTTAGCTGCATACATGCCTTTGCTTGCATGATTTTCCCCAGTGGTATTAGAACACCACCCAGGTTTATCAAGAAGATTGCTGAGGAACTGTCATCCTTTGATGTCTCGAAGCTTAACTTGAATGGTTTGGCATCATCAGCTGCCGTTACGAATTGCATTGAGTTCCTGACCAAACAGCGAGGTTTATACACCAAGGTCGATCTTGTTTCTTTCGTAAGTATAATATGTATTACAGGTACACCACCGATTTTCTGGCACCCTTGGTTCCAAAGCCTTGCCGGATTACCGTATATCTCGGCTTACAAGGCTATGGGGTTTATAAGACGACCCCCAAAATTTCCATTTAAAAAAGTAGGTTTTTGAGCTCTATTCGCTGTATAAGACCGGTACCCCAAATGTGACACTTACAATTGGGAGCTTACTGACCCAGTAGTCCTTTACCAACCATCCCACTGACCAGTGCTGTTTACACATCCTTGGTGTTATTTAACTGGAACTAATGTCGGTGTCGAGTAAAATTTTTCCATTTACTTGAAATGGATTTACCAATTAATTTGTTTATTTATAATATACAGTACTGTAATATATTAAACACTCTGCAAGTATTTTATTGAATTTACAAACTTGCTTCGCGACAAAGGAAGGCTATACCCGGTAGGTGAAGTTTACCTGCTACATTTATGGTTGCATCATCATTAAGGATCAAACTCCAAATCAGATGACGTTACTTCGGCTTCTTCATGCTCATCCTAAATTTAGCATGAAGAAAACTACCACTGTCGGTAGTTTCAAGAATTATCGCAGTCATTTACTGAATATTCTTTGTAAAAAAGATTAATTTTTAATGAATTATTTATAGGAGATAAGTATTATGATCAGTAAATATACCGGTATGCATTACTGGCCACTTCGGACACAAAGACGGGCTAAAAATAGCCCTATCTCCCCCTCTTACAGCGACCAATGGGAAGCGTCTTGGTAATTAAATTTTGTTTGTTTATTTTCATTGTTTGTCTAATTTATCATGTTGTATCAAAATAATATTACTAAAAGTTGTGTAGGTAGTAGGCAGCTACCAAACAAGGAGATACTACCACCTGGGAAGATATTGAAAGCATAATGTATTGTCTAATGGTAGACCCTGCTTCTATATGGCATCACAAAAATTTTGACCAAGTCCCAGGCTGCTGATCTGACTTTCTGCCTCATTTACACACAATTGCAGGGTCTCAATTGTTTCTCATACTTTGACAACACAACATACATACAGTATATTGTTTCTCACTTTTGATCTTTTTTCATTTTTGTATTTATTTATGGTTCTTTATTATTACTATTTTATTTTAAAATTTGAATTTATTATTGTAAATTTTATTTACTATGAATTTTTATTATTATTATTATTATTATTATTATTATCATTATCATTATCATTATTATTATTATTATTATTATTATTATTATTATTATTATTATTATTATTATTATTATTATTATTATTACAGTAAAAGTCCAAAAATCCGGACTGCTTGGGGATTGGGTTGGTCCGGATTTTCGGATTTTCCGGATTCTCAGGCAGTACTTTTAAAATTAAAATTTAAGGAGGACTAAAGAAGAGATGAACAGGTACATTTTGATAGTTTATTCATTAGCAAATATAGCATGCTTCATTTATCAAAACGAGCAGTTTTAATGAAAAAGCTGTGAATTCTCGAATTTTATTCTTTGCCTTTTTGATATCATAAATTGTAGACTTTCCAATGTTGTATTTTCCATTAGAACAGTATTGCTCACACCACGTACTAGTTTCTTAATTATTTCAAGTTTGTCACTCAATTTCAACGTGTTCTTCTTTCTCTTCACACAACGAAGTTTATCTACTTTAGGAGCCATTATTATGGGCTTGTACAGTAGTCTGTAAATGGAAAGAGTAAGACTCAAAATATTGTTCTATTCATACTGTGCTTGATATAATGCATTCACGGAAATGTAATATTTTTGCTGAAATGACGTACTTATTACAGTGGAAAGTGGGATCAAATCGTGACGAAAACAATGACTTTCGCTTTCTTTCGTTCAAAAGATGTTACCGTAATCACTTTTCGAATGGTTTAGTTAAAAAACTGTTGTATTGTATTACAATAATATCCTAATTGACTTGAATAAATATTACGATACCATATTTCTGAATATTTTCATTAAAATCCATCAAAATCATTTTCTTTGTCATCGTCTGCAGCACCAAACAGCTTCTCCCAGTCCTCTCCTTGAACAGGGCTAGAGGGTACGTGTTTTTCGAATCGTTTTCAGTTAAAAAACTATTACATCACACGTATATTTTACCTAAACTGCGCCTGAATGAATATATTCTCGGAAATAAATAGTAGTTTTGCTGAAACGTGATGTATTTCAATGTAAAATAGGATAAAATACATGTCGAAAACAAAAGACTTTACCTAAGCTTCCGATGTTCTTGAGATGTTACTCGTTTTTTTAATAGTTTTCGGTTAAAATTCTGTTATATTACAATGATATTCTATTCATACTGTGCTTGATATAATACATTCACGGAAATGTAATATTTTTGCTGAAATGACGTACGTATTAAAGTGGAAAGTGGGATAAAATCGTGACGAAAACAATGACTTTCGCTTTCTTTCGTTCAAAAGATGTTACCGTAATCACTTTTCGAATGGTTTAGTTAAAAAACTGTTGTATTACAATAATATTCCCTCCTAATTGACTTGAATAAATACTTGAATGGAAATATACAATATTTTTGTTGAAACTACCCGCGTTTCAGTGTAAAGTGTTGTAATAATAAATGGTAAACAATTTGCCTTGGGCACTCGTGTTTCAGTTTATAGGACGTAGAGCGTTTTTACTGAAGGTTTTGTTGTTCCCTTACCCTCAAAAACGTGGGTCGAACTATAAACGAGGAATATCATAAATTAACGATTTCTTGGTCAAAAAATCAGGGTCGACAGATAAACGAGGGGGGGTTTATAGATGAGTATATACGGTATGTTGTCACAGTTTGATTGCTCGTTTTAAAGTGGAGACCACGTGGTCGCTTGTTGTCGCTGTGCAGCTGTGGCGCTCACGCATGCGCACATACACACAAAAGCCCGCTAAAAAAAAAAAATAATAATAATTAGTTTTCCAAAAGTCCGGATTCTCGGGTGGTCCGGATTTTTGGCATCCGGATTTTTGGACTTTTACTGTATTATTATTACAGTATTATTACATTTTTGCCCCCCAGACCCCGATGTGGGTCAGTGACTTGTGCCCGGGTGGGCTAATCCCTGTTTAAAAAAAAAGATAATCCCGGTAATGCTATGATTGTGTTATAAATATATTTATTTGTGGAATTATTATTCCGATAATTATTTGTAAAACTTACGTGGTCTCCCAAGGTAAAGCCTGACGACAGTCTGCGTGGGTGTCGCTGAGAACTTCTTATGAAGAGTAATGCAAATAAAATAATGTCTAAATGAATTATTTATGGGAAATACGTATTATGATCAGTAAAGAAATGTATTATTGGCCAACTCTGACACAAAGGCAAGCTGGAAAATGACCCCTAAAAGTGTGTAGTAACAGCGAGCGCTGGATGTAAAAAAAAACCACTCTCCCTGTTTTGTCTCATCACTGGCAAATGGTGCGTGATGATAGCTGCGTTTATTACTGGGGTATGTTGTTATTTTACGGCATGTTAGACAGGTTTATAATACATTTTTATTAATTTAATATAACGGTAATCTTATTTTTAATCCAGCTTCCCAAACGTAAGTTTCAGTATAAAATAATTAGTGATAGGACCGTTTGAGTGTTTTACGATGTTCTCCATTGCCACTCTTGACACGCTAAACCACAATATGTAAGAGGTAAGAATTTTATACCTGGTATTTAAGACGACCCCTAATTTTGGGCTGATTTTTTTAAGGTTCAAATTCCGTCTTATAGGCCGTGATATACGGTATCTGTTATGCCGGACCAACCGAGGTCAGGTAATAATAATTCAACAATACACCTCTGACCCTCTAATTATACACCTCCCATGTCTCTAAAGCACCATGGACTGCTAGAAACTAAAATTAAACAAATGTTAAATGTAAATTAAATGTGAAAAAGCCATAATTTTTAGCAACATAATATTACTGTACAAACTTTGTACTCAAATGTACTACACTAAAGAACTAAAAATTTTATCTCCAGTGCAAATTATGTGATACTTATACTCAAATTAATCATTATCTTACAAGGATTCCATCAATGCAAGTTATATTCTGCTATGTCTAGTCAGCTACATTTTATAAGATAAAAACTTTAAGCCTAAAACCACCTTCACCCGGGCTTGGAGGATGGGGGAGGTGAGGTTTGACAGCCGGGCGGCGAAGGTTACCTAGTGCGTATTTATCATTCGTATAGAGGGAGTTCAAGTTTTCGCTTATAAAATGTCACTGAATTTACTTGGCAGAATATAACTTACATTGCTGGGATTCTTGTAAGATACTGATTAATTTGAGTACAAACATCTCATAGTTTGCTCTAGACAAATATTTTAGTACAGTACGCCCGGATAATTCGCTGTCCTCTATTATTCGCAGGTGACACCCTGGATGTACCTAAGAATGTCTGCGGGTAATTTTAAAGTTGTCGGCATTTTTGCAGCTGGGACAGGGAGCCATTCATTCTAGAGACAGTAATTTCCTTTACCTGTATTGTATATATGTGTGTGTGTGTGTAGACACACACACACACAAAACACATACAAATAAATAATAATGGGAAAATCCTCTCACAAATAATCAGAAACAAATGTAGTGTTAAAAATGTTGAATCTACCCGCAAGTCTCCTCGTGCTTTTTTAATAACAAAGCATTATTACTTATTTGTATGTGTTTTGTGTGTGTGTGTCTACACACACACACACACACACACACACACACCTACCTATATACAATTCAGGTGAAAGAAATAATTGTTTTAAGGCCAAACAAATGAATACTTTATGTTTTACATCGTCCTGTGCTACCATACCATGCATTTGGCTACTTTGGGCTTGCTATGATGACGCAAGAGATCTGCCCTGGCAACTGTACCGACACTCACAGCTGGTGGTGCGTCGTTTCCATTGTTTACTGGAAGTTACTGGTAAATATTTTTCAACCTAACGAAACTATTACACGTTTAGAGGTCGATCTCCAATTTTTTGCCAAAAAATTTGGTCTTAAAAACTCGAACTACACGCAGGTATATACAGTAAATAAGGACATGGGGGGCCAGGGGTGTTTTTAGGGGGGGGGGGGCAGCAAAAATACGCGGATTCTTGGCATTCACGGGTATCTCTGTTACCTAACCCCCGCGTATGTTAAGGGCCGACTGTATACAATATATTATAAAATAAGAAAAAATGAAGAGCATAGGTGTGTATGTGTGGGAAGTGCACATCCGTATTGAGGTAGTGAGCTGTACCTGGCCAGCCGCTTTCTCCCTCCCCCCGTGTGACGTCAGGGCATGCAGGCAGCAGCCACACACTTCTCTTGAGTCAGTTTCATGACTGTCCTGATGAACTGTGTCACCTTTATACTGTACCAGTATATGAAGAATACAGTAAATAAATATAAATACAGTAAAACCTCGATTAACCGACCACATATGGGAGGAAGGGGCCGACGGATAATCCGAAAGGTCGGTTAATAGTACGTAAAGTCTACGGAAATAAAACATACATTTTCAAAGTACCTTTCCCTAACCTACCTCATTTAATTCCCTCTATTCATTTTTGTTCATTTGCTGTTCATATTTCAATAGAATTTGCTTTAAAACATTAACCACTTTAGTAAATAAATATGAACCAGCACAGAAACTTAGAATAAAAAATGGAAAAGTCAAAGAACACATGGCATCACGAAAATTGTGACCAAGTCCCAGGTTGCTGATCTGACTTTCTATCTCATTTACACACAATTGCAGGGTCTCAATTGCTTCTCTTACTATTGACAACACAACAAACATATATTGTTTCTCATTCTTGATTTTTTTCATTTTTGCATATTTTTATGGTTCTTTATAACTATTATTATTATCATTATCATTATTAATATTATTACATAATCGCCCCCCAGGCCCCGATGTGGGTCAGTGATCTGTGCCCGGGTGGGCTAATCCCCGTAAAAAAAAAAAATATAATAATAATAATTTAGGAGTTCGGGATTGACGGTTAATCCGAAAGTCGGTTAATCAAGGTTTTACTGTATAATAAGTAAAATAAATAAATACTGGGTTGCCATTTGGCTATCATTTCATGGGACATGAGGCAGAACAGCTGGCCACTGTCTTGAATGACATCACAGCCCTCATACCAGTTACTCCCGCGCCATCCTACCGACTGCCCAGGCTGCTATTGTGTGCTTTTTTGGGTGGTGCTACCACCTGTGTAGTCAAGATAATGGCCTCTACCTCTACTGGTGCTGGTGGGGATGGGACAGACCCACCTAAGTGGCCAAATAAGGAAAAGGAGAAGCAGGACTATCATAAGGGAGTTTGCCAAGTACTTGATGCAGGATAAGCAGCGTGTGATTAAGTTACTTGAGGAAGGCCTAAAACTAGTGAGTTAAGAAAGATTACTGGTTTTCTGGAAAGCACAATCAGGTCAATAAAGGCAGAATTTGTATCATTTGGGAAAATCAGAGGTTGCTGTAGAGTGGCCAGTCTATATACATTAATCCCGTGTTTTTTGCAAGTTTTTTTATCGCGGTTTTGACCATTTGCTGTTTTTTTACTTAAAAATTATATACAGTGGTCCCTCGGTTAACGAATGATTTGATTAACGAAATTGCGGTTAACTAATTAGCTCCCATAAGGTTTTTAGTTTGATTAACGAATTAAACTTCGATTAACGAAATCCTTACGAAAAACACGTTTTGCTGTGTGCATCAGCTGATCGGCTGGTCCGCCAATACAGTAATTGGTTTTGTGTTTACATTCGTTTCCAGTGGAGTAAATATCAAGAAAGTTGGTCTCTTGAATATTTTTGCATTTAAATTATTGGTCATTCTGAAGTTTAGTTAACATATTGATAATATAGACAGTACAGGGAACAGTTTTTTGTGCGCCATCAGCTGATTGAATCACTCAGCAGCACTTCTCAGTTTAACTTTCTTTGCAGTGGAGTGAACATCGATTTTGTTGGTCTCTTGAATAATTATTTACTTGTAAATAAACATTTTTGGTATATAACTGTGTTTATGTTTTTCCATTATTATACTACAATATGATTACATTGGTCCCTTGATTAATGAACGGTCCAATTAATGAAATTTTGTTTAACGAATTAGCAACCATAAGGATTTTCAGTTCGATTAACAAACAAAACTTCAATTAACGAAAGCCTTACGAGAAACACGCTTTGTTGTGCGCATCAGCTGATTGGCCAGTTCACCAATACAGTAATTGGTTCTATGTTTACATTCGTTTCCAGTGGAGTAAATGTCAAGAAAGTTGGTCTCTTGAATATTTTTGCATTTAAATTATTGGTCATTCTGAAATTTAGTTAACATATTGATAATATATAGTGCAGAAATTATTATGAAACACAAAGAAGGCATTAGAACCAATGCACTCTGTAAAAAATATGGCATGTCATCATTGAATGCCTCTACAATCAGCTGTTTGACATGTAAAAAAAGTTGCCAGGAATACAGCATACACACCTCAAATAGGTTGAAATACAGCATTCTATTGTGTTTTATTTATTATTGTACAGTATACTGTACAGTACAGAACTGTATTTAGTTTATATTTAATGTTTTGTTAATTCTATTTCCGGTATACAGTGCTTTGTATGTACAGGTATACTTTTTTTGTGAGTTGGAACGAATTACCTAATATCCCATTGAAATAATAGATTCGGTTAACGAACGACTCTGCGGATCCAATTGTGTTAGTTAATCGAGGGACCACTGTACAGTCGGCCCTTAACATACGCGGGGGTTAGGTAACAGAGATACCCGTGAATGTTAAGAATCCACGTATTTTTGCTGCACCCCCCCCCCCCTAAAAACACCTGGCCCCATCATGTCCTTATTTACCGTATATACCTGTGTGTATTTTTGGTTTTTTTTAAGACCAAATTTTTGGGCAAAAAGTTGGGGGTCGACCTCTATACGGGTAATAGTTTCGTTAGGTTGAAAAATATTTACCAGTAACTACCAGTAAACAATGGAAACGACGCACCAACGCAGCCCGCTGTGAGTGTCGGTACAGTTGCCAGGGCAGATCTCTTGCGTCATCATAGCAAGCCCAAAGTAGCCAAATGCATGGTATGGTAGCACAGGACGATGTAAAACATAAAGTATTCATTTTTTTAAAGTTTATTTAAAGATACATAAATTTTTGTTCATTACATTTGAAACATCAATCTTTGTTAATTAAATTTGAAACAAAAGAAAACTACGATACCGTATTTCTAAATACCGGGTATTTCCATTAAAATATCACATCACCAGTATATTTTACCTTAACTGTAACTGAATGAATATGTTCTCAAATGAATATGGAAATGTAATATTTTTGCTGAAATGACGTACGTATTACAGTGGAAAGTGGGATAAAATCGTGACGAAAACAATGATTTTCACTTTCTTTTGTTCAAAAGATGTTACCGTAATCGCTTTTCGAATGGTTTTCAGTTAAAAAACTGTTGCATCACAAGTGAATTAGGATAGAATATTATTGTAATACAACAGTTTTTTAACTGAAAACCATTCGAAAAGCGATTACGGTAACATCTTTTGAACAAAAGAAAGTGAAAGTCATTGCTTTCATCATTTTTACTGTAATACGTACGTCATTTCAGCAAAAATATTACATTTCCATATTCTCAGAAATATATAGCAGTTTTGCTGAAACGTAATGTATTTCAATGTAAATTAGGATAAACTCCATGAAAACAAAAGACTTTACCTAACCTTCCTATGTTCAAGATATGTTACTCGTTTTTTTAATAGATTTCGGTTGAAATACTGTTGTATTAGTGATATTCTATTCATACTGTGTTTGATATAATACATTCACAGAAATGTAATATTTTTGCAACTACAATGCTGATGTCAACACAAGCGTGGTTACAGCGAGACTAACTGACTGTGGGAACGCGGGGTGGCGCGGGCGATGTGTGTTTGTGTGTGTGTGGTGTGCAGTGTGTGGTGTCTTGTGCGATTTGAATAATGTATATTCCTCCAGCGGCAATCCGCGTATTTGCAAATCTGTGTAAGTTAAACCCGCGTACGTTAAGGGCCTACTGTAGTTTCAAATATTGATGTTAATGAATGATCAGTGTGACCACTGGGCCGTGAGTGGAGAGCATGGCATGGTTAAGTGCATGACCTACCTGAGCTGTTTGGTAGCCACAGGTACAGTGATTCCTAAAAGAGTATTCGTGGTTTTGGCTTTTCGTGGGGTTTCAGGAACGTAATTGCCGCAAAAAACACAGGATGATTACTGTAGTTATTTTAACCATTAGTTTATGTACAGTATTTGCATTTGGCGCAATTGTTCTCGTGTACAGTATATTACTTGCGAAGTACAAAATCTTACTGTACACTAAAGGACTAAAATTTTTATCTCTTTTATCTTTTGTGCAAACGACAGTACAGTAAAACCTCGATTAACCGCCTTTCGGATTAACCGTCAATCCCGAACTCATAATTTTTTTTTTTTGGGTGGGGGGGGGGGATTAGCCCTCCCGGGCACAGGTCACTGACCCACATCGGGGCTTGGGGGTGATAATGTAATAATAATAATGATAATAATAATAATAATAATAATAATAATAATAATAATAATAATAATAATAAAGAACTATAAAGAAATGCAAAAATGAAAAAAAAATCATCAAGAGTGAGAGACAATATATGTATGTTGTGTTGTCAATAGTAAGAGAAGCAATTGATACCCTGCAATTGTGTGTAAATGAGGTAGAAAGTCAGATCAGCAACCTGGGACTTGGTTACAATTTTTGTGATAACCTATGTTCTTTGACTTTTCCATTTTTTATTCACGGTTTCTGTGCTGGTTCATATTTATTTACTAAAGTGGTTAATGTTTTAAAGCAAATTCTATTGAATGGCAAATGAACAAAAATGAATAGAGGGAATTAAATGAGGTAGGTTAGGGAAAGGTATTTTGAAAATGTATGTTTTGTTTCCGTAGACTTTATGTACAATTAACTTACCTTTCTGATTATCCGTCGGCCCCTTCCCCCCATATGTGGTCGGTTAATCGAGGTTTTACTGTATGTGATGTTTATACTCAAATTAATTGCTATCTTGCAAGGATTCCAGCAATGCAAGTTATATTTGCTAAGTTTAGTCTGTCACATTTTATAAGATAAAAACTTTAAGCCTAAAACTAGCTTTACCCTGGCTGGGAGGGAGGGAAGTTAAGTGCCCTCTCGTAATTTTGTCCGTACTAAAAAAGTGCCGGACTATCAGTTCCTGGAAAATCGGTGGTGTACCTGTAGTTTATTGTATTTAGTGATAATTGTGATTTTTTTTTATGCTAATTTCCTAGGGTAGTACAGTCAACCCTCACTTTACGCGGTCCCACATTCCGCGTTTCCACGTTTACACGGTGCCCTGCCAGAACCCAGGATGCTCACATTCCGCGGTGGGTGTACCCCTTTACATGGGTGAAGTATAATTTTTTTATTTAGCTCATAAAATTCATACAAATTATCCGGCCAGAATATAATTTACATTGCTGGAATTCTTACAATTTGATGATCATTTTGAATATAAACATCATAGATTTTGCATTAGACATACAAATTTTAGATATAATGTTTACTCTGAGTAAATATGTTATCTTTTGTGCAAAATATATGACATTTATATTAAAAATATTCCTGGTTTTACAAGGAATCCAGCAATGTCAATTATATTATCCTAACATTAATCTGAGGTATTATTTAATACTAAATGTTAAAATCTAGTTTTTTCACCCAACCTTTCTCTTGAAGGGAGGATTGGTGGGGGGTGGGGGGGAGGGTTGGGACGGACCAACCATCTGGCGGGTTGGAAGAGGGGGGGAGGCAAGGTGGGGTACTTTGATTGACAGATAGTGTCGTGAAGAATATTTTTTTTTTTATTAACTGAAGATATTTGTTTTAGCTCATAAAATTCATACAAATTACCCGCCAGAATATAATTTACATTGCTGGAATTCTTACAATTTGATGATCATTTTGAATATAAACATCATAGATTTTGCATTAGAGATACAAATTTAGATATAATGTTTACTCTGAGTAAATATGTTATCTTTTGTGCAAAATATATGACATTTGTATTCAAAATATTCCTGGTCTTACAAGGAATCCAGCAATGTCAATTATATTATCCTAACTTTAGTTTGAGGTATTATTTATTACTATACCTGGTTTTCCCCCCAAAATTTCTCAGAGAGGGAAGAGCCAGCGAGTGTAGTGTGAGAAGAGGGGGAGGGAGTTGAGTCCATTATTTGAATGGACATTAACTTGGCGACTGTATTTCTCTATTTCTCTTAAGTATTAATTGTGTGCATGTACCATCATAAAATTAAGATGTTATTTTTACTAGAACATAGGTATTGTGTTGGAAAAAGTGGAGTTTGGGGGTCAGCTGGTCTCTATTTCATTTAATCCCATATGTTATGTTATTCACTTTATGCATTTCTCACTTTCCGCGGTACCCTGTGGGTTACATTAACCGCATAAAGTGAGGGTTGACTGTACATTTAATGTCATTTTATAATTTTTGTGTTATTATTTCCTGATAAATCTAAAAAATTACTGTTACAGATTTAATCTGCTAGTTAAGCATGTATTGGCATAATGTACTCTAATATACTTTGCCTTAGTTACCCTTCTGGCCCAAGTTGATGTTCAAATAAACAAGACCTAATCTCCCACAGGGTTCATGTCTGTCTAACCCAGGAGCTTCATTTGCACCTCCCCCATCCTTTAATTGTAGCTGGTTATTGTTTACGATAACCACCAGGTAAAGGCTAGAAGTGGAGTATTGATCCTGATATTTTATTTATTTTAGTGGAGGCTACAACCAGATGTCTTGGATACCCTCCCTCTTTTCTTAGTTGAATCAAATGGAATTTCAAAATGAAAGATTGACCTTGAAATCAAGATGGTAATGCTATAGCTTTGACCCAGACTAAGTTACAGTGTAGTCTCGATTTACGCGGATTTGGTTTACGCGTTTGGTCATTTATGCGGCACCTTGCCAGACCGACAATTTTTATTACGCGGTTCATTCCATTATTTACGCAAGAAGTGGTGCGGGCAGGGTGCGCACACGGTCGCCCAGTCAACAAAACATTACCGAGTTCTTCACCCGCCACCCACCACAGCCAGCCCAAGTCAGTGATAGTGATAGTGAGGATATGGACTTTGAGGGGTTTGACAAAGAGGCCCTGCAAGCCTCTGTGGTGGATAGTGATACAGGTGACACAAGTTATACAGGTGAGGGCCAATAATTTGCCCTCTGCCTCAGAACCAACCCCAATCCCCGTGTACCCAGCCATCTCTTCTACTAAGTAAGTGTTAAAAACCTAATATTATTGTTATTTCTCTTAAATATTAATTGTGTGTGCATACCATCATAAAATTAAGATGTTATTTTTACTACAACGTACGTAACGTATTGTGTCTGGGTGAAGTATAATTTGTTTATTTACTGAAGATATTTGTTTTTAGCTCATAAAATTCATAGAAATTACCCGGCCAGAATATAATTTACATTGCAGGAATTCTTATAAGATTGTGATTAATTTGAATACAAAGAAGCTAAAATTTGCATTAGACATACAAATTTTAGATCTAATTTAAGAATTTTATAAGAGAGAGCAAAAATTTTATCTTTTGTGCAAAATACTGTATATGACGTTTATATTCAAATTATTCGCTGTCTTGCAAGGATTCCAGCAATGCAAATTATATTCTCCTAACTTTAGTCTGTGATATTATAATAAAAAACTTAAGCCTAAAACTCTGGCTGGGCAGATGGGGGAGAGCGAGGGGGGGTGGGGGGGGGAGGTGAGGAGATATGTTTTGACAGTTGGCGCCAAAGGTCTGTGTGTTTATTTATCAGTCCTTAAGAGTGACTAAGCTTTTCTCTTATAATTTGCCACCTAAACAACCTGGGAGAATATAATTTACATTGCTGGGATAATTGCTTTCAAATTCGCAGGGGTTTGGGTCTCAAAATGGCAGCAAATTGTCAAATCCGCAAATTTGTTCCATTATACAGTATTCATAAAACATATTTGGATGTCTTCCTTATATAAATGGATTGAGTGTTTCTGTATAGGAAGCAAGGTTCTAATTTCTCTCCACAATTGTTATGACAGGAAATAGTAAGTGCTGTTAGTGATGCTCCTGTTTATACTGTAATAAACCTTCTCATTACAGGGTGATTTTATCAATCTCCTAATGTGTTTGTCAAGATTAAATTCTAATGCTATTTTTTCTTTCCTCAGACTGTTTCCATCATGGCAGTTATACTCACCAGTATTGGAATTTGTGTTCCATACGATTTACAATGGGCAGTTCTCATGATGCTATGTGGGAATGTCGCCATCCTCTTCCGTACCATACCTACACTGGTGGCAGAAAATTTTTGCCATCAGACATTTGTTCTCCCTGATGTGGTGGTAAGTTTTGATAGATAATTATTAGAAAGTGGATGAGAGAAAGTGTTAAAAATGGAAAACAAGTAAAACAAATTTTGCTATTTCTATATCAGTGTTCTGTGTGAGAGGGAGGATGAATTATATGGACTCATCATCATCAAAGCTCTATGGCAATTTTCCAATAGGTGTGCTATATATTAGATAAGACTTGAACAATGATAATGGAGTGTGTGTCATAGGTAGCAGTTGTCACATGTAAACCTGAAAGAACATGACAGTTAAACTTAGAATACCGAATAAATTGATCAACTCTTTTTGAATTACAGTAGGTTCTCAAATTTCGCGAGTTTTTAGTTCGACTTTTTTATTTGGACATAAAAAAAATCCACTACACAATTTCAAATTTTGACGGCGGAAACTCGAATTTCAACGGGTTTGAGCGGCCCGCCAACGTTCAGACGTGCACAATCGTGTAAACAGCGTCATTTCTCTTATGTACAAAAGATTCATTATTGTTTATTACTGAATGTCTTTTTGATTGAATTAATGTTTATGTGTGCAAAATGAACAATACAATTCATTAATAATACGTAGAATATTAAAACACACGAGGGGATGAGACGGCATCGTTTTCGTTAATGTTTACAAAACCAGTGACTGATTGGTTCTACATATAAAACTGAAGAAAATAACTCCCTGGTTGTAGCTGTAGTAAAATTAATACAGTTGACAATCCCTTATCCGAAATCCTTGGGACCAGATGCATTTCGGTTTTTGGAATTTTTTGGATTTCAGAATGGTTAGGTTTTTTTTTTTTTTCTTACAGGGATCAGCCCACCCGGGCACAGGTCAGTGACCCACATTGGGGCCCGGGGGCTAAAACATAATAATAATAATAATTCATAGGTCTAGGACGTGTTTCTCACTTTTGATCTTTTTTTCATTCTTGTATTTCTTTATTATTATTATTTTATTATTACAGAATTATTTATTATTATTATTAGTATTATTGTTATCATTCTTATTTTATTTTTGTGTAATTTTTATTAACAATTTGATTTACTATGAATAATTATTATTATTACTGTATTATCATTACAGTCGGCCCTTAACATACGTGGGTTTAACTTATACGGATTTGCAAATACGCGGATTGCCGCTGAAGGAATATACATTCAAAGGAATATACATTATTCAAATCGCGCACGACACACACACACACACACACACACGCATCGCACACACACACACACACACACACACACACACACACACACACACACACCACGACCTCATCTGCAAATTTGGTAAGAAGCTTCTACACCATCCCCGACACCGGCTCCTACTACCACCTGAGATCCCTTGTCCGAGAATTGCTGTTCGACACCACAACCGCATCCAGCCCATACGTGCACGAACTGATCGCTATAAGAACAGCCCAGTCCCAACCATTGTAAAAATTATCAATAACTTGTAATAAATCAGTGTATTCACTCCCAGTAAACACTGCTCCTTACACTGTCACTATGTTGAAATGAACTGTAGTTTGAGCTTTTCCCCATCTGGTTATTATATGTCTTATTTGTGTCACTTATGTTACTTGTATATTATTTGTAATTCGTAACCCATTCCCCAAATATGTAACTGTATATTTTCAGCCTTCTGGTCCTTGCTCTTTCAATAAACCGTTAATAATTATTATTATTATTATCACACACACACACACACACACACACACACACACACACACACACACACACACACACACACACACACACACACACACACACACACACCACACACACACACACACACACACACACACACACACACACACACACACACACACACACACACACACACACACACACACACACACACACACACACACACACACACACACACACACACACACACACACACACACACACACACACACACACACACACACACACACACACACACACACACACACACACACACACACACACACACACACACACACACACACACACACACACACACACACACACACACACACACACACACACACACACACACACACACACACACACACACACACACACACACACACACACACACACACACACACACACACACACACACACACACACACACACACACACACACACACACACACACACACACACACACACACACACACACACACACACACACACACACACACACACACACACACACACACACACACACACACACACACACCACTGCCTCCTGCGGTAGGGTGTAGCTTTTACACTTATCAGTGCTCTGGTCCCTGCTGCCACTCCCGCCAAGTACAGAGACCCTACATCAGGGAACCTACAGGCCGATTACGGCTCTGCAGTACGCCTCTTTGGACAGTGGATAGTTCACTATCCTGGACTGAGAGAGAGTACTCAAGCTGCGTGGATGGCGTGGAAACCAAATGGATAAATTATACCAACACCACCACGGAAGCTCACCACCACTTCTTCCCGAGAGTCCGTCCAGGTCTCACCCAGCTGACTTGCCTGGATCACCTCGGATCAAAAGACTTATGCAACAGAGAGAGACAGAGCATTTCATCTCCAGTACATCATACGGTCGCCGCCCAACAGAGTCATCCATGAGAATAAGCGCAAAGAAGTCCACTACCCAACCAAATTACAGCACCTGAAGCAGACCAGCATCAGTCCGTGGTATGTGGCTTAAAGAACTCACAATGGACTAAAGCAATATGACACACCTCCCTTCCTTAACCACCTCACTAAATGTTGGCCCAGCAGCTGAACAGAGCAACCGCCATTTAGCTACTATATGCCCAGGCGGCTCCCGCGGCAACTGACACTCTCACCTTGCCTACCAGCCCCCTTCCCACTGACTTAGTAGAGGGTGGCGTAGCAAAACGCCTGGACAAACTAAAATTCCAAGCGCTCTACCACCCCATTGAAGCTTTGTGCAGAAACTGTTAAGGAGTTCTCCCAGACTTGCTAAACCCCTCGCTCCATCATCAATGCTTCTCTCAGTCAAGCCAGATGCAGCTGACTGGAAGACCTCTTATGTACATCACCAGTGCCCCGTCAGCAGCCCACAATCCTTAAAATCAGCTTTCGACCTATTGCAATCACCCCAATACCCAGCCTAATCTGTGAAAGTTTTGTGTTTGACTGGGCTTATGCTGATATTGCAGGGTCGTAGACCCTCAACAATTTGGCAACATGAAAACTTCCTCCACCACTCACTGTCTTGTCAGCTTTCGATTACATATACGCCATCTCGAGAAGCGAAAAACGTCTGTAGCTGTCGCCTTCGGTAGTTTTCACTTCAAAGCGTTCGACCTGATGCGACCACAATATAATCATAAACAAAGCTATTGACCTCGGGCCGGAGAAGTCTCATACCATAACTTACAGACTACTCCAGTGACCGGCCAAGCTATGCGCTTCGGGCTGTCTCCACCTTCAGTCACTCACCTGTGGCGTCCCCAAGGCACCAAGATGGGACACTCTGCTTCCTTATGCTCATCAATGATGCCTAAGAAGCCCCTGCTGCGCTGGAAATGTCGGCGACTCCACCATTGGGATAGCGTCAACAATTCCGCTCCCAACTATACCGCCCTTCAGGATTCATTGAACAGTCTCCCAAAACTGGGCCGCAACAACCATGTCACCATCAAGCCATACCAGACGTGGATTTATGCATCAACCCTCTCCTCCGACATTGTCCCTCCTTCCATTACCTAGGTCGAACACCTCCAGGTTGTAGATTCCCGCGAAGCTCCTGCGTCACCATAGACAACAAACTAAATTGGAAACCTGCGTCAGTGAAGTTGTCAAATCCTCAGTTTCCGTCTCCACCTCCTCCGCCCGACTCAAATTCGGGTTCCTGCACGAGCTCCTCAGTGTTTACAACATTCATACTTCCCAAAGCTCACCTATGCCTCCCCCACCTGGTCTTCCTCCTAAATGCCACTGGCGTAAACACACCTAGAAAAAGTGCAAAGAGGGCATGCAAGATTATTCTCTCCCCTTCCTACTCACATATCAAGAAGCGGCTCCTTTTACTGACCCTTCGACTCTCTCACTGACCATCACCACGACCTCATCTGCAAATTTGGTAGAAGCTTCTACGCCATCCCGACGGCCCCTACTACCACCTGAGATCCCCTGTCCGAGGTGCTGTTAGGTTCACCACAACGCATCCAGCCCATGCGTTACACGAACTGGTCGCTTCTCGACCAGCCCAGTCCCAACCATTGTAAAATTATCAATAACATGTAATAAATCGGTATATTCCTCCCAGTAAGCACTGCTCCTATATCACTATGTTGAAATGAACTGTATTTTGAGCTGATCCCCATCTAAGTTACTATATGTCTTATTTATTGTCACTTATGTCACTTGTATATTATTTGTAATTAGAGTAACCCATTCCCAAATATGTAACTGTATATTTTCAGCCTTCTGGCTGCAAGCTCTTTCAATAAACCGTTAATTATTATTATTATTATTATTATTATTATTACACACACACACACACACACACACACACACACACACACACACACACACACACACACACACACACACACACACACACACACACACACACACACACACACACACACACACACACACACACACACTCTCTCTCTCTCTCTCTCTCTCTCTCTCTCTCTCTCTCTCTCTCTCTCTCTCTCTCTCTCTCTCTCTCTCCTCTCTCTCTCTCTCTCTCTCTCTCTCTCTCTCTCTCTCTCTCTCTCTCTCTCTCTCTCTCTCTCTCTCTCTCTCTCTCTCTCTCTCTCTCTCTCTCTCTCTCTCTCTCTCTCTCTCTCTCTCTCTCTCTCTCTCTCTCTCTCTCTCTCTCTCTCTCTCTCTCTCTCTCTCTCTCTCTCTCTCTCTCTCTCTCTCTCTCTCTCTCTCTCTCTCTCTCTCTCTCTCTCTCTCTCTCTCTCTCTCTCTCTCTCTCTCTCTCTCTCTCTCTCTCTCTCTCTCTCTCTCTCTCTCTCTCTCTCTCTCCTCTCTCTCTCTCTCTCTCTCTCTCTCTCTCTCTCTCTCTCTCTCTCTCTCTCTCTCTCTCTCTCTCTCTCTCTCTCTCTCTCTCTCTCTCTCTCTCTCTCTCTCTCTCTCTCTCTCTCTCTCTCTCTCTCTCTCTCTCTCTCTCTCTCTCTCTCTCTCCTCTCTCTCTCTCTCTCTCTCTCTCTCTCTCTCTCTCTCTCTCTCTCTCTCTCTCTCTCTCTCTCTCTCTCTCTCTCTCTCTCTCTCTCTCTCTCTCTCTCTCTCTCTCTCTCTCTCTCTCTCTCTCTCTCTCTCTCTCTCTCTCTCTCTCTCTCTCTCTCTCTCTCTCTCTCTCTCTCTCTCTCTCTCTCTCTCTCCCCACCCGAGAAGGGTCAAGGCGTGCCTGGCTCCTCTCGGGCAGCCAGGTCAACTATTATGTTGGCCCATACCAGCTCCCTCCTTGACCCTCCTCCCCACGGAATATCAACAAGTTCCGCCAAGTTACTATTTCATTTAGGAAAGAAATGGAACCAGTGTTAAACAGGGTGAACAGTGGTGAACAGTGCTTAAGTCAGTGAGAACAACTCAACAGTAACAGTGGTACCCAAGTTGACCTTTCACACAGTGAGGTCCCAGGTACCCAGTGATGTGACCCGTGAGACCCAACTACCAGCGTGTGTTAATCCGTCTCGATAGGAAGGCCTGGAACCACACCTCACTCATATAACACCATCTGTGAGGAATTACTACACCATGTGAGGCCCCTCATAACACCATCTGTGGGTACTACACCACTGAGGCCCCTCATAACACCATCTGTGAGGAATTACTACACCACGTGAGGCCTTCATAACACCATCTGTGAGGGATTACTACACCACGTGAGGCCCCTCATAACACCATCTGTGAGGGAATTACTACACCACGTGAGGCCCTCATAACACCATCTGTGAGAATTACTACACCACGTGAGGCCCTCATAACACCATCTCTGAGAATTACTACACCACGTGAGGCCCATCATAACACCATCTGTGAGGAACTACTACACCACGTGAGGTCCTCCTAACACCATCTGGGAGGGAGTTACTACACTACGTTTTGCTGTTCAACACCTACATTAATCTGTATGTTCACCTTGTTCCTTTACCTTTCTCTAATGAAGCTCTTTTAAACCACCAATGTATGTAATAAGTCATTTATGCCCAATGTATATTTTCAGCCTTGGGCTGCAGAACTTTTCAATAAACGTTAATTATTATTATTATTATTTTTATTATACACACACACACACACACACACACACACACACACACGCCGCGCATTGTAAATGCGTGCGTTTAACGAACACTTCTCGGTTAACGGAAATTTCGGTTAACGAACTGCCTTCCATAAGGATCTTCAATTCGGTTAACGAACAAAAAGTGGGTTAGCAATTTCTTGAACCGACCTCAACATGTTTTACTTTGCTGACGGGCAACCAGCTTTAGTATCAGTCATGTACATTAATCGGTTCTAGGGCTTAAATTCCTTACTAGTTTAGTGAATATCAAAGTTTTATACTATTCAATAATTTTAAATTTTTAATACAGTTGTACCCCACTTAACGCGGTCAATTGAACCCAGAGGGTCCCGCGTTAAGTGAAAACCGCGTTAAGTGAATAACAGAACATATGGGATTAATTCCAATAGAACCCAGCCCGACCCCCAAACTCCACTTTTTGACGACAAATAACTATGTTGTAGTAAAAATAACATCTTAATTTTATGATGGTACATGCACACAATTAATACTTAAGAGAAATAGAGAAATACAGTCGCCAAGTTAATGTCCATTCAAATAATGGACTCAACTCCCTCCCCCTCTTCTCACACTACACTCACTGGCTCTTCCCTCTGAGAAATTTTTGGGGGAAAACCAGGTATAGTAATAAATAATTCCTCAAACTAAAGTTAGGATAATATAATTGACATTGCTGGATTCCTTGTAAGACCAGGAATATTTTGAATATAAATGTCATATATTTTTCACAAAAGATAACATAATTACCTAGAGAACAATTTTTATCTAAAAATTGTATGTTTAATGCAAAATATATGTTGTTTATATTCAAAATGATCACCAAATTATAAGAATTCCAGCAATGTAAATTATATTCTGGCCGGATAATTTGTATGAATTTTATGAGCTAAAACAAATATCTACAGTTAATAAAAAAAAAAAATATTCTTCAACACTATCTGTCAATCAAAGTACCCCACCTTGCCTCCTCCCCTCTTCCAACCGCTCGGTCAGTCCCAACCCTCCCTCCACCCCCCACCAATCCTCCATTCAAGAGTTTTTAACATTTAGTATTAAATAATACCTCAGATTAAAGTTAGGATAATATAATTGACATTGCTGGATTCCTTGTAAGACCAGGAATATTTTGAATATAAATGTCATATATTTTGGACAAAAGATAACATAATTACCTAGAGAACAATTTTTATCTAAAAATTGTATGTTTAATGCAAAATATATGTTGTTTATATTCAAAATGATCACCAAATTATAAGAATTCCAGCAATGTAAATTATATTCTGACCGGGTAATTTGTATGAATTTTATGAGCTAAAACAAATATCTTCAGTTAAAAAAAAATAATTCTTCACCAGGTAACAGATGGTCGGTCGGTTGGTCCCTCCCTCCCCCCCACCCCCCACCAACCGTCCCAAGGAGATGTGTGGGATAACCACTAAATTTTAATAAATAATACCTCAAACTAAAGTTAGGATAATATAATTGACATTGCTGGATTCCTTGTAAGACCAGGAATATTTTGAATATAAATGTCATATATTTTGGACAAAAGATAACATAATTACCTAGAGAAAAATTTTTATCTAAAAATTGTATGTTTAATGCAAAATATATGTTGTTTATATTCAAAATGATCACCAAATTATAAGAATTCCAGCAATGTAAATTATATTCTGGCTGGGTAATTTGTATGAATTTTATGAGCTAAAACAGGCAGTCAGGCAGGGTGGCGGGTGGGGGATGGTGCGAATCTAAAAATTGCTCTCGAGCCGGACACTCACCGCGTTGCTGTGGAAAAATCCGCGTTAAGTGAAAGTTCAGCTTTGGCAAGGCACCGCGTATATGCGAAAACGCGTTAAGTGAAAGCGCGTTAAGCGGGGTAATACTGTATTAATTTTTTTAGTCATTTTAACAATTATTGAACATAATTGAAGGTAAAGAAACTTGTTTCTGGCATGCCATCCCGCCTGTTAACACACCAGACAGGCGTTAGTCTCTCTCTGTTTTCACTGGAGGTAACATCTTGCTTGAGACTCCCTTCAACTAAATGCTTTTTTCTGTGTTTCCAAGCAAATTATTGGTCATTTTGATATATATTTTACATATTGACAATATATAATGCAGTGCAGTGTTGATTTAAAGAAAATAATCTTGAATTACACCAAGAGAGCTATAATTTTATGGGTGAAATGGCACCATGGGGTGACTTCTCCTCCACCCCAATGCCTTCTCTTCTTCCTTCTCCTCCACCCCCATTCTAATAACCATCATCATCATCATCATCCAGGAGCCTTCTACATACACACCTCAAAGTAAGTGTACTTTTCTACCTTTTTTGTTGAATTTAGGCAATTTTCGGTGAGCTGGAACCAATTACCCAAAAACCCATTGAAACAATGGTTTCGGTTAACGAACGACCTTCTGGAACGGATTGAGTTCGTTAACCGAGGGGTCACTGTATACAGTATATCAGAGATGTATGCCGTATAATGAATAATCTTTATACCTGTGTTCATAGGTAAGGGAGGTTGTAATTTACCTGTATATGAAAGTGAAACTGTGAATTAATTACTTTTTTTCCATTTCAGAGGGCTTTGAACTTCCTCTTGGAAAATATTACTTTGTTCATCGGTGCCATGGGAAGTTGTATCATCGCTTGGTCTTCTGTGCTAGTTGCTGCTGGTGTGATCAATATATTATATACAATAGCCCAGGTAAGTACTTCTTGTACATATGCACTCCTACAGTTTTTATCTCTGCTTCCTTATACGCCTGCTAGTTAGGATATCTGGTTTGATTGTTCTGTTGTAATCTCTGTACAGTAGACTTGCAGCTTACGCTGGGCTTACATTCCTGGGACCCAGCGTAAAGTAAGAAAGACTCCTAAAAATCCCCTAAATCGCCCTTAAATCACTATATACAGTGGTCCTTGATTAACGAACGGTTCAATTAACAAAATTTCAGTTAACGAATTAGCTCCCATAAGGATCTTCAATTCGGTTAACAAACAAAACTTCGATTAACGAAACCTTATGACAAACACGTTTTGTTGTGAGCCTCAGCTGATCGGCTAGTCCGCCAATACAGTAATTTGTTCTATGTTTACATTTGTTTCCAGTGGAGTAAATATCAAGAAAGTTGTGTTCTTGAATATTTTTGCATTTTTTTTTTAATTATTGGTCATTCTAAAATTTAGCAATCCAAGTTTTTCAACTAATATTTTTGGCTCGATATATGTAACTTTATTAATTTATTTTTACTCATTTACATGCACACACTGTCCCAAGGGCAAAGCTGTACTGTACAGTCAGCCAAAGATGCACTGACCCCACCCTGGGTTTCATGCTTGCAATTTTACCTGGCAATACTTGAAGGAAAGAAGGCTGTATGTAAAGGTGATTGCGATTGGTGGATTTATTTTTGGCTGTATCGATGTCAGGATAAATATTAAGCAATCCAAAACTAGAATTTTTACAATAATAAATTATTCATCGTTATTTAAGATCATGACAAGTTTCCAAATATTCGTATATTTGCTTAAATAATAAAGAAATTATATCGATGACTTGGCAACGCAACAACAATCAGGGCTGCCACGAGATTCTCACATCAAATTTCAAGAATATACAATATGTTCCACTATTAATCTTGAGTATTTCATGAAAGAATTAATTGTCTTTAAAATGTGAGCATTACATAATATAATTTGACGTAAGATAGAGAGCAGACACTGTAATAGATTCAACTGACACAATACAGGTTGTGCCTCTCTAGTCCGGCAACCTCGGGACCTGACCGGTGCCGGACCATGGAAATTCACCCTTTTCCTGGATAGATAGTGACTTGTGCTCATGCCTGGAAGCACTAGCACCATTTTCTCTGCGTCATGGTCTCTTTGAAGACATATTGAAGGGTTAAATGTCGTATAGTAGCTTCTCAAATTTCGCGAGTTTTTAATTCTTAACGTATTTTATTGGAACGCACAAAAAAATAAATAAATAAAAATTTTGACGGCGAAAACTTGAATTTCGACAGGTTTCAACGGCCCGCCAACGTGGAGACGACGTGCATAATCGTGTAAACAGCGTCATTTCTCATGCAAAATTCGTATTGTTTATTACTGAATGTCTTTTTTATTGGATAATGTTTATGTGCCGTAATTCATTAATAATACATTAATTAGTGATGGATTTCATTATTCAATATTAATATTCTTGATAATGGTAAAAGAAAAAAGAGATCGCATATGTAAGTGCGCATGCGCACACGTGAAAACATATCGTCATTACTTTACATAAGAATATGAAAGCAACACTTATTTACTGTTCATATATATTTTAATTAATGTTTCTGAATTTGTTTTTATTGAATTAATGTACGTGTGTGCAAAATTAACAATACAATTTATTAATAATACGTGGAATATTAGAGGAGACGAGACCGCTGCCGGCATTGTTTATGTTAAAGCTTACGAAACCAGTGACTGACTGGTTCTACATATAAAACTGAAGAAAATAAGACCTGAGTTTAGCTGTAGTAAAATTAATGTAAAAAATGAATATGGTTGCTTGAAGTACCTGTAATGTTATTTAATGTTAATAAATGGAACAATATAAGTAGCTAACCATTAATGGTAAAAAAAAAAGTGAGACTGCTCGTATGTAAGTGCGCACCTGTGAAAATATATCGTCATTACTCTACATAAGAATATGACATACTTATTTATATATCTCTTTGAAAGTTGTCTTGTGCTCTATATAACGAAGACTGCCAGATGTAAACAAGCCTTAATTTCCTTGGCTTTTTTTTTTTTAAGAAGTTAAGCTCACCCGGGCATAGGTCACTGACCCACATTGGGGCCCTAGAGGCAAAAATTTAATACTCCTGTAATAATAATAATAATTCAGATAAGGAAAAAAAAAAGCTGCCTATCTACCTATTGGACAAACTAAAATCGTTCCGGACCACGGGAGTTTCCGGACCACAGAATGCCGGACTAGAGAGGTACAACCTGTACCTGTAATGGTATGTGGTATCCCTGCACCAGAGCCGCACGGATGTGTGAAGAAGGGAAAACACTGAAGTGGTCATTTTGGTGTTCTACTAACTGCATTTGATGGTATTATTATTGATAACTGAGTGAGAGAGAGAGTCAGGCAAAGACAGAGTGTACTTATATAGAGTTGATGACTCAGAAAGGGGTTGAATAGCTCTCAATTTTTTTGGGGGGGGGGTTTTGTTCCTCATCTTTTTTCTTTATTTTTTATTCATATTGCAACTGGCTTTATTGTCGTTGCATAATTTAAATTTAAGGTTTATAATATATTTCTTTCTTTCGAAGATTAAAATACTGTATAGACAGGTATATTATTTACAGTGTATTGTTTAATAACGGGTCCATCCACCCTCCTTATCAATTACAGCTTGCAGCCTCCGATGCATACAAGATACGGTGTTTGTAACATGCTCAGGTTTGTTTCTAAAAGTCTCCCACTGTCTTGCCACAAGGTCAAACAGCTGGTTCGGCGTCCTCTCGAACTTGGGCTCCCAGGAGTTGACTACAGCTCCTCCCCGACTTACGACCTACTCGACTTACAACCACCCGCACTTACAACCTGCCTCAGCCGTACCAAATTTGGTCAAATTACGTATTTTCAACTCCCAAAGTCAGGACACAGACATAAATTTTCGTTTGTAATTCACTTTAAAATGGCTGGCAAGCTTAAAACTGAGTATTTTGTGGTGCTGAGAAGAAAAAGAGACACCCATTTTAGATTTTCTATGCATTATTTAAGCATTTCCGACTTACAACCATTTCGACTTAAGACCTGGATTTGGGTCCCTAACCCCGTCGTAAGTCCGGGAGGAGCTGTATTTGCCCAGATATTTTCAATGGGATTCATGTCGCATCTCTTGCTCGGCAATTCCAAGAGCCTGAGGTGTTGCTGCCCGTCAAACACGACGCACTGCTCTGGCTGTGTGGATGGGGCATCTATCATGAATAAAAGTAATTGACCCAGCAGGGAATGGGAAATTGCATTCCTGAATTGAAGGGAGGAACTGATTCTGCATGATGTCTAGGTATTTATTTGCCATAAACCTCCCCTTAATTTGGAAAACATCTCCCATACCGTGCAGGGATATGTAGCACCACACTTTCAGCGTCACATGCCCACTTCTAGCCACCTCGTATATGTGGGCCCTGTCGTATCTCCAGGAAGGGAAAGCATGATACAAATATAAATATATTGGCCTAATTAAGCTACAGTTGTACCCCACTTAACGCGGTCAATTGAACCCAGAGGGTCCCGCGTTAAGTGAATAACAGAACATATGGGATTAATTCCAATAGAACCCAGCCCGACCCCCAAACTCCACTTTTTGACGACAAATAACTATGTTGTAGTAAAAATTCTATCTTAACTTTATGGTGGCATGAAAAACAAGTAATATAGAAGAGGTTAGGTTAGGAAAGATAAAGGTTAACATAGGAAAAATAAAGAATAGGTTAAAAAACGAAAATTTTTGAGGAACACTCACGGTAGTAGAAGAGATGGGTCGGCATACGGGGATGGAGGCTGGTTCCGAGGCAGAGGGCAGATTACTGCCCCTCAGGTGAATCACCATTACTAGGTGAATCACCATTACTAGATGAATCAATATCACTGTCACTTACAGTTGTCATGGCTTCCCTGACAAATCCCTCAAAATCAACTTCACTATCACTATCACTGGCTTGGGCTGGCTGTGGTGGGTTGCGGGCGAAGAACTCGGTTATGCTTTGCTGACGGCTGGCTTTGATGTTGTCATGATACACCGTGATGTACGGCTCCATAGCCTGCACCAGTCGGGTATGGAAGACGTCATGGCGTTCATCGTCAGTGTCGCGGGAAACGATGGACTTAATTTTTTCTGTTAACTCTATGACACACTTAATATCACTATGACTTAAACTAGGTTCTTCGGAGAATGACGCACCTTCTTCCTCCTCTTCACTGGCGGGTTCTTCTTCCAACATCTCGTCGGCAGTCACTTCAGGATCTCTGATCACCTCCATGATGTCTTCGTTGGTGGTCTCGGAGAAGCCTTCAGCTGTAATACTGAGCGCAGCTTCTCTGGCAAGGTCCACTGCTACTGCAACAGTCTGAACCTGACCAGTCACAGGTTCACTCCTCCTCTCACCTGGTATGCCATGCAACACATGTCTCCATGCGTGACGAATCGTAGCAATAGACAGCAGATTCCATGCCTCCACCAAGAAGTCTACAGCTTGTTTGACGTTAAACTTCTTCCAAAATTGTTTGACGAGAAGTTCTTGAGTCGCCGCCTCTTGTTCCTTGTCCTCGTCGCTTTTACTCTCGCTGTCGGTGTCACCCAGCTTACGCAACTCATCCTTGGTGTTGGTAGAGTCGTTCAGGAGCTTGAATTTCTTTGCCGAGTATGCAGCTTTAACATTGCAGATTAACTCCTGGTCCATGGGCTGGATTAATGACGTAGTGTTGGGAGGAAGGAAGACCACTTTTACGTTGGGGTGACGATCCATAAGTAGGGGCGAGTGTCCAGGTGCGTTGTCAAGGAGCAACAAAATATTGAAAGGAACATTCTGTTGCTCGCAGAATTTCTGCACGTCAGGAACAAAACAGTTGTCAAACCAGAAGAGGGACAGAGAAGAGGACATCCACGCCTTACGTGCGGTTAGCCAGTGGACATTAAGCTTGTTCATGTCCATATTCTTGTAGGCGTGCGGCTTGCGGGCTTTGTGAATCACCGATAACTTTGGTTTACAGGTACCGGAGGCATTGGTGGTAAACAGGACGGTGATGCGTTCCTTCTGCATCTTCCGGCCCCTTACCTTGCTCGCAGACTGGACAACGAAGGTCTTGGAAGGTAACTTTTCCAGAAAAGACCAGATTCGTCCATGTTAAACACCTGGTCGTCACTGTACTGTCCTTCCTCCATAATCTCACGTAAAAACGGAGGAAAATCTCTAGCCGCCGCACGGTCAGCACTCGCTTCCTCACCAACAATGCTGATGTTGGTGACCTTGTTCCTCCTCTTAAACCTATGCAGCCAACCATGGGAAGCATTGAAGGGTTTGGGCTCTGCAATTCCCAGTTTACGTGTCACTGCTGCGTATAGCTCACGTGCGTACTCCTGCACTGAGCGCGTGTCCACCGCCATGTTGCGTCGCGCCTGACGCACCAAATAACTCACCAGCAAAGTTTCCACTTTTGCCAGCACCCTGTTCTGGCAATACCTGATAGATGAAGCACCTGCAGACTTTGTGATCTTCATGTGCTCCTTTATCTTGGCTGCATCCTTCTTTATTGTACGAATCGTAGATTCGTTGACGCCATGCTGGCGCGCGAGATCAACTTGGCGTCTTCCTTTCTCCAAATCTTGAACAATTTGGTACTTCAGCTCGTAGCTTAATGAACGTCGTGTCTTCTTTGGTTTAGTGCCGCTGGGTCCAGGTAAGGAAAGGTTTCTCTCTGGGGGTGGTGGTCCGGCGGAAGCCATTTTACGGAACAATGGATGCGCGTTAACCCGGCGTGGCCTTGAGGGATGAAACTGCCGCGGCTAGGTCAAGCGTCGTCTCTCCTCCCTCCCTCCCTCCCCGGGGTAGTCACGTCATAATACTTTAAGCCAATTACAGCTAGCAGCAGAGGGGGGTAGGGCTGCATGGCCAATCACAGTCCGAGACGTCATATGACGTCAGTGATAACGCAACAAAGACACACACTGCGCAACCTTACCGCGCCGCTTACCCAAGCGGAGGGAGGAGGAGGGAGAGGCAGGCAGGCAGGAGGGCGGGTGGGTGGCGCGTGGCGCGTGGTCAAAATCTAAAAATAGCATCCGAGCCGGACACTCACCGCGTAGCTGTGGAAAAACCCGCGTTAAGTGAAAGTTCAGCTTTGGCAAGGCACCGCGTATATGATAAAACGCGTTAAGTGAAAGCGCGTTAAGCGGGGTAAAACTGTATTACATCCTATATTAAGTTTGTAGTATAATACTTGAAAAGAAATTTTAATGTTATGCGATAATCTTAAAGACTTTTATTTGAAAATGTATAATGAGCTGTTCGATGTTTTATGTCAATATCGACAAATACGGTATAAATCTTATTTTAATCATTATGGACTTGTTAATATGTTAAGCTTACTTACCTTGTGCAATTTGGCCGCCACAATTTAAATTTACCGTGGTTAGTACTGGCAAAAGTCTTCTCATCC
>NW_024726283.1:107500-195295 GCF_018991925.1 Homarus americanus
CGGTTTTTGTATTTGATGATTTTGTTTTTTAAAGGAATATTAAATTTAATAAATGTGTCAAGATCATTCGTTTCACTATTCTGGATCATTTTCATCCTAATAAATTAACCTGATACATTTACTTTACTTTAAATAAGCTATTTAGTGGTGTTGGTAAAAGGGTGGGAATACTGAATTTTCATAAGATTTCAAGTTAAAATTTACCTAGCAAAAAATGAAAACTGTTCAAATCTGAAGATATCACATGATTCTGCACATAGAACTACATCATTAATACCATGGGCCGATTTTTCAAACTCAAAAAAAAAAAATTCGCCTCCGTATGACACCCTACTGTACCAGGTAAAAGAGAAATCAAGGTTTAACCACTTACGTTAGGTTAGGTTAGAAAAAATCAAGGTTTAACACTTACTTTAGGTTAGAGAAAATCAAGGTTAAGTTATGTTTAACACTTACGTTAGTAAAAGAGATGGGTCGGCATGCGTTGATGGGGGCTGGTTCCGAGGCAGAGGACAGATTACTGGCCCTCAGGTGAATCACCATCACTATCCATCATAGTTGTCAGGGCCTCCCTGACAAATCCCTCAAAGTCCATAGCGTCACTGTCACTGGCTTGGGCTGGCTGTGGTGGGTTGCGGGCGAAGAAGTCCGTGATGTTACACTGACGGCTAGTGTTGATGTTGTCGTGATACATCTGCATGTATGGCTCCATAGTCCGCAACAGCTGGTTATTGAAGACTTCATAGTGGTGATCGTCAGGGTCGTTGGAAAGGACGAGCTTGAGTTTCTCTGCAAACTCGATGGCATCGTTAACATTACCATGTGTTAACTTGTGTTCTTCTCGGGATGACGCACCACCTACCTCTTCACTGATGTCATCGTCTTCTAACATCTCATCGGCAGTCATCTCAGGATCCCTTATCACCTCCATAATGTCGTCGTTGGTTGTCTCGGAGAAGCCTGCAGCTGTAACACTCTGCGCAGCTTCTCTTGCAAGGTCCACTGCCACTACAACAGACTGAACCTCACCAGTCACAGGTTGACTCTGCCTCCCACCTGGGATACCTTGCAACACACGCCGCCATGCGTGACGAATCGTTGCCACAGGCTCCAAGAAATCAACAGCCTTTCTTGACGTTAAATTTCTTCCATAACTGTTTGACGCAAACTTCTTGATCCGCCAACTCTTGTTCCTCGTCGTCGCTCAGGCTATCGCTATCGGTTTCACCAAAGTTACGCAACTCACCCTTGATGTTGGTACAGTCGTTCAGGAGCTTAAACTTCTTTGTAGAGAATGCAGCCTTAACGTTGCATATCAACTCCTGGTCCATGGGCTGGATTAACGACGTAGTGTTGGGAGGAAGGAAGACCACTTTTACGTTGGGGTGACGATCCAACAGTAGGGTCGAGTGTCCTGGTGCGTTGTCAAGGAGACAACAAAATGTTGAATGGAACATTCTGTTGCTCACAGAATTTCTTGACGTCGGGAACGGAACAGTCATGAAACCAGGAGAGGGACAGAGCAGTGAACATAATAATAATAATAATTAACGGTTTATTGAAAGAGCTTGGCAGCCAGAAGGCTGAAAATATACAGTTACATATTTGGGGAATGGGTTTCGAATTACAAATAATATACAAGTAACATAAGTGATACAAATAAGATATATAATAACTAGATGGGGGAAAAGCTCAAACTACAGTGCATTTCAACATAGTGACAGTGCAAGAAGTAGTATTTACTGGGAGTGAATACACTGGTTTATTACAAGTTATTGATAATTTTTACAATGGTTGGGACTGGGCTGTTCTTATAGCGATCAGTTCGTGCACGTATGAGCTGGATGCGGTTGTGGTGTCGAACAGCAATTCTCGGGCTAAGGATCTCAGGTGGTAGTAGGAGCTGGTGTCGAGGATGGTGTAGAAGCTTCTTACCAAATTTGCAGATGAGGTCGTGGTGATGGTCAGTGAGAGTCGAAAGGGTCAGTGTGTTGAGCGCTTCTTGATATGTGGAGTAGGAAGGGGAGAGAATAATCTTGCATGCCCTCTTTTGCACTTTTTCTAGGTGTTTACGTTGTGTGGCATTTAGGGAGGAAGACCAGGTAGGGGAGGCATAGGTAAGCTTGGGAAGTATGAATGTTGTGTAAACACTGAGGAGCTCGGGTGCAGTAACGCCAAGGGACTTGAGTCGGCGGAGGAGGTGGAGACGGAAACTGGAGGATTTGACACCTTCACTGACGTGTGGTTTCCAATTTAGTTACGTGCAGTTAGCCAGTGGACATTTAGCTTGGTCAAGTCCATGTTCTTGTAGGCATGCGGCTTGCTTGCTGTGTGGATCACCGATAACTTGAGCTTACAGGTACCGGAGGCATTGGTGGTAAACAGGACTGTGATGCGCTCCTTCTGTAACTTCCGGCCCCGACACTTGCTGACAGACTTGACAATGAAGGTCTTGGTAGGTAGCTTTTTCCAAAGCAGACCAGATTCATCCATGTTGAACACCTGGTCATCGGTGTACTGTCCTTCCTCCATAATCTCACGTAAGAGCGGAGGAAAATCACTAGCCGCAACACGGGCAGCACTCGCTCCTTCACCACCAATGTTAATGTTGGTGATCTTGTTCCTCTTCTGCAATTCCCATCTTACGTGCCACTGCTACGTACAGTTCGCGTGCGTAGTCCTGAACTGACCGCGTGTCCACCGCCATGTTCCGTCTTGCCTGACGAATCGAGTAGCTCACAAGTAAATTCTCAGTCTTGAGCAGCACCTTGTTCTGACAGTGCTTCACCATTGAAGCACCTGCAGACTTTGTGATGCTCATGTGTTCTTTTATCTTGGCATCATCCGGATCGTAGATTCGTTCACGCCATGCTGGTGCGCCAAATCAACTTGTCTCGTTCCTTTTTCTAAATCTTGTACGATCTTGTACTTAACTTCGTAACTTAGGGAACGTCGTATCTTCTTTGGCTTGGGGCGGCTGGGTTCAGGTAATGCAAGGTTTTTCTGTGGTGGTGGGGGTCCAGCGGAGATTAGCGGGCACAATAGAACACAGTTTACACGGAGTGACTGGGAGGAGAGCGACTGACGCTGGTAGCTCAGCGGCTTCTTCCCTCCCGCGGCAGGGCACGTCACATTACATTAAACCAATCACAGCTAGCGGGGGAGGGAGGTAAGGATGCGTGGCCCAATCACAGTCATATGACTTCACCGATAACGCAACAGCGACATACTGAGCAACCTTACTCTCGCCGCTTACCCTCGCTTTGGTTAAACATGGCGGGAGGTTTGAATCCAAAATGTGGCCGCGCGACTGGACCGCCAGCTGCTCTCCGCGTAAATGACCAAATTTACCGCTTAATTAAAGCATTTCAATTCTGGCAAGGCACCGCATAAATGACCAAACGCTTAAACAAAAACCGCGTAAATCCAGACTCAACTGTATATGTTCGTGTAATAAATGTATGTAGTAAGTACGTAATCTTTTTCACTCAAATCCTAATGAAACACTACTGAATTAGAATACGGTAGCTGGTGTAAACAGTCGAACAGTCCCACCACCGATCATCATCTCGCGAAGCAAGCTTATAAATTAAAGAAAATACTTGCAGTTTGTTCAATATATTACAGTATATTATAAATAAATAAATAAACAAATAAATCGGTAAATCCATTTCAAGTAAATGGAAAAATTTTACTCGACACCGACATTAGTTCCAGTTAAATACTGGTAACAAACGCTTAAGTGACGTCACTAGTGTTTACACTACACCAACCGGTAACATTTGATGCCATTACTTGAAGTGAATTGGCCTTATTTTAAAAAACAAGGATGTGTAAGCAGCACTGGTCAATGGGATGGTTGGTAAAGGACTACAGTACTGGGTCAGTAAGCTTCCAATGGTAAGTGTCACATTTGGGATACCGGTCTTATACAGCGAATAGAGCTCAAAACCTACTTTTTAAATGGAAATTTTTTGGGTCATCTTATACACCCCATCGCCTTGTAGGCCGAGATATACGGTACAGGTATTCTTGAAATTTGATGTGAGAATCTCATGGCAGCTGTGGTTGTAGTTGCATTGCCAATTCATTGATATAATTTCTTCATTATTTAAGCAAATATACGAATATTTGGAAACTTGTCATGATCTTAAATATACGATGAATAATTTTTTATTGTAAAAATGCTACTTTTGGATTGTTTAATATTTATCCTGACAGTAATACAGCCGAAAATAAATCCACCAATCATTATCACCATTACATACAGCCTTCCTTCCTTCAAGTATTGCCAGGTAAAATTGCGAGCACGAGACCCAGGGTGGGGTCGTGCATCTTTGGCTGACTGTACATGTACACAAAATAATGTACTAAATGATTACTAAGAATTTTGTCGAGTGCAAACTATAGCATGTTTATATTCACATTGATCACTATCTTATAAGAATTCCAGCAATGTAAATTATATTTTCACCAGTCACTTCTGTGGCATTTTATAACTAAAAAACAAAAACTCAATCTAAAGGACATAAATAAACAAATACAGCTAGACCCCGACTTACGACTGCTTCGACTTACGACCGTCGGGACTTATGACCGCCGCAGTTGTGACCATTTTTTTTTTCAATTTTTTTTTTTTTTCTCTCTCCTCTTCTCTCTCTCTCTCTCTCTCTCCAAATGACACACGCATTTTCTATACCGAAACGTTTCCAGTTAATGTAGTCTCCATGTATAATTAGAAAATTATGGGGGCCCCATGTGCATTCAGCTGACTACATTAAAGGTAAGTGCTGTCACACTGTAACCATTCCTTATTATTTATTACTTTTACTGTACTGTATTTCATTGTAGATTTTTTATTATTTTTTTTATTTATTTTTTTTTTTTATATCTATGTCGGACTTACGACCATTCGGACTTACGACCTGGATTTGGGTCCCTAAACCCGTCGTAAGTCGGGGTCTAGCAGTAATTACTTCACTAGACCTTCAGCGCCAACTGTCACACATGTCACTGTCACTTCCCCTTCCTCCCTCCTTCTCCCCCATCTTCCCAGCCAGGGTTTGGTGGTTATAGGCTTACAGTTTTTATCTTGTATAATGTCACAGACTAAAGTTAGGAGAATATAATTTGCATTGCGGGAATCCTTGCAAGACGGTGAATAATTTGAATCTAGACATCATATATTTTGCACGAGATAAAAATTTAAGTACATTAGTTTAGTACATTTTAATAATGTAAAATATTTTCAACTGTACTTTTGGGTAGATTTACATAAATTTCTTCATTTATTTTTATTCATTTACATGCACACACAATACTAAAAGAAATGTAAAAGAAATAAATGACCTAAGTGCAAACCTGTACTGTACATGTACTAAATGATTAGGGTACTAGAATTGTTATGTCAAGTGCAAATTATAGCTTATTTATATTAAAATTAATCCCCATTTTACAAGAATCCCAGCAATGTAAATTATATTCTCCCAGGTTGTTTCAGTGGCATTTTATAAGAGAAAAGCTTAGTCACTCTTTAGGACTGATAATAAACACACAGACCTTTGGCTCCAACTGTCAAACATATTACCTCACCTCCCTCCTCCTCCCTCCCTCCTCCTCCTCCTCCCTCCCTCCTCCCTCCTCCCTCCCTCCCATCTGCCCAGCCAGGGTTTTAGGCTTAAAGTTATTATCTTATATAATATCATAGACTAAAGTTAGGAGAATATAATTTCCATTGCTGGAATCCTTGCAAGACCGAATAATTTGAATATAAACGTCACATATTTTGCACAAGAGATAAAAATTAATCACCTGTATCACATTACAGTAGTGATTTAAGAGTTCTATCGTATATGTACGTATATATATATTGTGATTTAAGGGTGATTTAGGGGAATTTTAGGAGTGTTTCTGCCTTTATCCATTTTTTGGCTTTACTCTGTATGTACTTTTTCTGTGAGTTGGAACCAATTACCCAATATCTCACTGAAATAATAGATTCAGTTAACAAAATTTTTGGTTAACAAACGACTCTGTGGAACCAGTTGTGTTCATTAATTGAGGGACCACTGTATACAGTCTCTCCATGACTTATGATGGGGTTCCCTCCCGATTACCAGGTCGTAAGTTGAATTGGTCGTAAGTCGAAAAGGCAAAAATAATGCATAGAAATTCTAAAATGGGTGTCTTTTTCTTCTCAGCACCATGAGAACTCTCACTTTTACGCTTGCCAGCCATTTTAAAAGGAATTACAAACGAAAATTTTGTCAGTACACAGTGCGATCACTAACGTCAGGACTCAAAAATACGTAATTTGAAAAATATTTTATACGACCACGGCGGTTGTATGTCCGCATTGTCGTAAGTCGAGGAGTACCTGCACCTATATATACACTAGAACTCACAAATCACTACTGTAATGTGATTACATCTGTAACAAGTTTATAACAGCATTAATAGAACACAGACATTATGTAGACAGACATGTGTTGTTGTTTTGAGATTATTCATCCCCTTCCCATGTCACCGTGGTGCATTGTCCAGCTGATAATACGGAATGGACCTTCAAACTTGGGTGAAAATTTGGACTTTTGTTCAGGTTCTCGCATCATAACAGCGTTGCCTATTTCTAGCATGACAGGCTCAGTTTGATTATGTTGCTTGTAAATCATTTCAGTGCGTGACGCTGCTAAATGTTTACGTACTTGGCCATGAATATCTCTGAAAACGCTGATTTGCTTGGTAGCGAAATCGTCCACATTATAAACAGGGCAAGGTTTGACTGTAAGTACATCATAGGATAAATGTTTGTCTATACAGTACCATAAACAATATAATAGGGTGACTTGCCTGTAGAGCTGTTGATCGACCCATTAATAGATGCGGCAACTTGCTGTAACCAATCTTCCCATGCAGAGTGCATTTGGACGAAGAATCTCTAGGATTTTGCAATTGGTTCTTTCAACAAGGCCATTAGCCTGTGGATGGTAAGCTGTCATAAAACTTTGTTGCATACCATATTGAAAACAAATTTGTGCTACAAACTGATTCTTGAACTCTAATCCATTGTCAGAGAGAAGAACCTTGGTAGTAGTAAAAGGACATATAAGATGCATAACAAGGGCATATGCCACAGATTCGGCTGTTTTATGCTTCAGTGGGACCAGTGGTGGGCACCGCTAATCTGCTAACTAAAAAGTTAACTTCGCTAATGCTAAACAGCTAAGAAAATAAGCGGAAGCTAACGCTAACTGCTAACTATTATTATATGAATTTAGCTTCGTTTTTTTTTTTTTTTTTTTTTGCTCTAAAACCCTTAAAAACAAACTTAGAGAGCTGAAATTTTCATATGTTGTCTTGTATCTTAGACATAGAGCTTTCCAAAAAGGTATGGCATGCCAAGCTCAGATGATGATCAAGGTGTACACAAATAATTAAAGGAACAAATGAAATTAAACATTAGTTTACATTCAAGTTTCAACATACACTTTATAATCTTTATTTACTGTACAAAAAGACAGAAAGTATTAAACGAATCCAAAAACTATAGTACTGGATAGCATAGGTAGCAAATAGCATCATGCCAAGATTAGATGATGATCAACTTATAAAGGTGTACACTGTACACAATTTCACAAATAATTAATTTGCATTCTCATACAACCTATCGGCCTTATTCATTTTTCATGTGAATATGCAATACCAACCACATACACATTATACCAGTGTATTTTTATATAACTTATTGTTGGTCCTAGTCATGTAAATAAACAGAAAACTCTAAACTTTAATGAAAAGTAAGTTTTTAGAAAATTTTGTTTGGCGCACGCCTTGGATGACATCCTGGTTATGAACTGATGCAGTACTTAGCATAACCTAATATATTGACACAAAAAAAATCATAAGTAAATTAACAAATAAATGAGAAATGAAATTATACATTAGTTTACATTTACATTTTATGATTCTTTCAACATACACTGACAGTCTTTATTTCCTGTAAAAAAAAGTATTAAACTTCAATAATCGAAAAATTGTCTTGTCACGTTTACACGTACTAACACGCAGTCAGCTAAGCGTGCTTGATTGGCTGGCTGTTGGAGACACACGTCGCAGTGTCACACGCTTACAACGGACAGGAATAAACATGTATAAATTTTGTTAGCGGAACTAAATTTAGCAGAAACTAATTGGTCCACTAATGGTTTCCAAAGTTAGCGAAAACGCTAATCCGCTAACGAGAAAGTTAGCTTCACTAATTAGCAGTTAGCGGATTAGTGGAACCGTGCCCAACACTGAGTGGGACTAATATCACAAATCTAGAAAAATGTTCTACACACACACTAGAACGTACGAGGATCCTTGATGACTCCTCGGAAGTTGTAACAAGTCTAAGGCGACTGTGTCAAATGGACGTTCTGGTGTAGGATATTGTCGAATTGGAGCCGGTGACATTGTATGCTTATGCTGAGTACATGGCAGACACTTAACAATGTGCTGCTCTATGTCTTTTTTCATTGTAGTCCAGAAATACTTCTTTCTGACCTCCGCAAGACATTTGTCATGGCCGGGGTGACCTGCTTGGGGTGTATTGTGATACAACGTTAGAATTGTTGCATGCAGTGTATCAGGTACGACAATTTGTGTAACAATACCCTCAGTTGTCTGCTTGGAGCGATGGAGTATGTCTTGTCGTAGTTCAAATTGACTGAACGGAAGTGGTAACTTTGGAAGATTACCCTCCTCTCCCGACTCTAGAGCGAAAATAATAGCAGACCACAATGGATCCACTCGTTGTTCCTCTTTTAAACGCAAGTGTGAGAACGAAGATACAGGTGTCACTGGTGCTATGTTTAATAATAATAATAATAATAATAATAATAAACGGTTTATTGAAAGAGCTTGGCAGCCAGAAGGCTGAAAATATACAGTTACATATTTGGGGAATGGGTTTCGAATTACAAATAATATACAAGTAACATACTGTAAGTGATACAAATACAGTATTACCCCGCTTAACGCGCTTTCACTTAACGCGTTTTCGCATATACGCGGTGCCTTGCCAAAGCTGAACTTTCACTTAACGCGGATTTTTCCACAGCAACGCGGTGAGTGTCCGGCTCGAGAGCTATTTTTAGATTCGCACCACCCCCCACCCGCCACCCTGCCTGACTGCCTGTTTTAGCTCATAAATTTCATACAAATTACCCAGCCAGAATATAGTTTACATTGCTGGAATTCTTATAATTTGGTGATCATTTTGAATATAAACAACATATTTTTTGCATTAAACATACAATTTTTAGATAAAATGTTTAATCTGAGTAAGTATGTTATCTTTTGTCCAAAATATATGACATTTATATTCAAAATATTCCTGGTCTTACAAGGAATCCAGCAATGTCAATTATATTATCCTAACTTTAGTTTGAGGTATTATTTATTAAAATTTAGTGGTTATCCCACACATCTCCTTGGGACGGTTGGTGGGGGGTGGGGGGGAGGGAGGGACCAACCGACCGACCATCTGTTACCCGGTGAAGAATTATTTTTTTTTAACTGAAGATATTTGTTTTAGCTCATAAAATTCATACAAATTACCCGGTCAGAATATAATTTACATTGCTGGAATTCTTATAATTTGGTGATCATTTTGAATATAAACAACATATTTTTTGCATTAAACATACAATTTTTAGATAAAATGTTTAATCTGAGTAAGTATGTTATCTTTTGTCCAAAATATATGACATTTATATTCAAAATATTCCTGGTCTTACAAGGAATCCAGCAATGTCAATTATATTATCCTAACTTTAATCTGAGGTATTATTTATTACTAAATGTTAAAAACTCTTGAATGGAGGATTGGTGGGGGGTGGGGGGAGGGTTGGGACTGACCGCGCGGTTGGAAGAGGGGGGGAGGCAAGGTGGGGTACTTTGATTGACAGATAGTGTTGAAGAATATATTTTTTTTTTTATTAACTGTAGATATTTGTTTTAGCTCATAAAATTCATACAAATTATCCGGCCAGAATATAATTTACATTGCTGGAATTCTTATAATTTGGTGATCATTTTGAATATAAACAACATATTTTTTGCATTAAACATACAATTTTTAGATAAAATGTTTAATCTGAGTAAGTATGTTATCTTTTGTGAAAAATATATGACATTTATATTCAAAATATTCCTGGTCTTACAAGGAATCCAGCAATGTCAATTATATTTTCCTAACTTTAGTTTGAGGTTATCCCACACATCTCCTTGGGACGGTTGGTGGGGGGTGGGGGGGGGGAGGGAGGGACCGACCGACCATCTGTTAGCTGGCTGTGTACTGTAGTGTGAGAGGGGGAGGGAGTTGAGTCCATTATTTGAATGGACATTAACTTGGCGACTGTATTTCTCTTAAGTATTAATTGTGTGCATGTACCATCATAAAATTAAGATGTTATTTTTACTACAACATAGTTATTTGTCGTCAAAAAGTGGAGTTTGGGGGTCGGGCTGGGTTCTATTGGAATTAATCCCATATGTTCTGTTATTCACTTAACGCGGTTTTCACTTAACGCGGGACCCTCTGGGTTCAATTGACCGCGTTAAGTGGGGTACCACTGTAAGATATATAATAACTAGATGGGGAAAAGCTCAAACTACAGTGCATTTCAACATAGTGACAGTGCAAGAAGTAGTATTTACTGGGAGTGAATACACTGGTTTATTACAAGTTATTGATAATTTTTACAATGGTTGGGACTGGGCTGTTCTTATAGCGATCAGTTCGTGCACGTATGGGTTGGATGCGGTTGTGGTGTCGAACAGCAATTCTCGGGCTAGGGATCTCAGGTGGTAGTAGGAGCTGGTGTCGAGGATGGTGTAGAAGCTTCTTACCAAATTTGCAGATGAGGTCGTGGTGATGGTCAGTGAGAGTCGAAAGGGTCAGTGTGTTGAGCGCTTCTTGATATGTGGAGTAGGAAGGGGAGAGAATAATCTTGCATGCCCTCTTTTGCACTTTTTCTAGGTGTTTACGTTGTGTGGCATTTAGGAGGAAGACCAGGTGGGGGAGGCATAGGTGAGCTTGGGAAGTATGAATGTTGAAACACTGAGGAGCTCGGGTGCAGGAACTCCGAGGGACTTGAGTCGGCGGAGGAGGTGGAGACGGAAACTGGAGGATTTGACAACTTCACTGACGTGTGGTTTCCAATTTAGTTTGTTGTCTATGGTGACGCCGAGGAGCTTAGTGGAATCTACAACCTGGAGTGTGTTGGGACCTAAAGTAATGGAAGGGGGTGGGACAATGTCGGAGGAGAGGTTGATGTGCATAACCATGGTCTTGGTATGGTTGATGGTGACATGGTTGTTGGTGGCCCAGTTTTGGAGACTGTTCAATAAATCCTGAAGGGCGGTATAGTTGGGAGCAGAATTGTTGACGCTGATCCCAATGGTGGAGTCGTCGACATATTTCCAGCGAGTAGGGGTTTCTCTTAGGGCATCATTGATGAGCATAAGGAAGCAGAGTGGTCCCATCTTCGTGCCTTGGGGGACTGAAAGGTGGAGACAGCCCCTCGGAAGCGTACAGCTTGGCGTCGGTCACTGAGGAAGTCTGTAAGCCATGGTATAAGACTTCTCCGAAGCCCGAGGTCAATAGCTTTGTTGATGATTATATTGTGGTCGACTAGGTCGAATGCTTTAGTGAAATCAATGAAGGCGACAGCTACAGACGTTTTTCGTTTCTCGAGATGGCGGTATATGTAATCGAGAAAGCTGACAAGACAGTGAGTGGTGGAGGAAGTTTTCTGGACAAAGCATCTGCAACCACATTCGCTCGTCCAGGTAAATACTCGAAGATGGGCTCGAATTCTTGAATGGTCAGATACCAGTGTGCTAGTCTGCCTGAAAGATTTTTCCTGTGGAACAGCTCTTTCACTGCCACGTGATCAGTGTGGACGGTTATTTTGTAACCAAAAATTAGGTCTTTAAACTTCTTCAGTGCCCAAACAACAGCTAACGCCTCTAGATGCAGTACTGAATAACGTGTTTCGGCATCATTAAGTTTACGACTGGCAAAAGCAGTCACTCAATATTTTCCTCGTGTCCCCCTGCATTAGTACAACGCCAAGTCCTTGTCCCGAGGCGTCGGTACACAGAGTAAATGGTTGAGTGTAGTCAGGAAATGCTAAAACAGGTACATTGGTAAGTTTGTTTTTCAATGCAATAAAACTATCCTCTTGTTCAGCATTTCATATAAAAGTTGCGTCTTTCCTAAGTCGCTTAGTCAAGGATGAAGAGATTGTTGCATAGCCCTTAATAAAAGAACGATAATATCCAGACCAACCAAGAAAACTACGTACCTTATCAATATTTGTAGGATGAGGGAACTGTGCTATGGCTTTGACTTTGGCATCAACTATATGAATTCCATCTTCGTCAACTACATGACCAAGGAATTGTATTCTGTATTTTAAAAATTTGCATTTAGAAAGTTTGACTTTGAGTCCTGCCATAGAAAGTTTTTGGAAAACTTCATGAAGTTTGGCAGTATGGCTATCTACATCCTTACTGACGACAATGAGATCATCTAGGTAGGCACATACTGTGGTACCTATTAAACCAGCAAACAAGGTGTTGGTCATCATTTGAAAAGTCAGTGGGGCGTTGCTGAGACAGAATGGCATCCTCAAAAACTCAAAATGGCCCAAAGGAGCGCTAAAAGCAGTAATGTCTCGAGAGTTCTCATCAAGGTACAGTAATATATCCGTTCGCCAGAATCCCTCAAACCCGGAAATCTCCTATAGCTGGAATTGAAATTTGCTTGGAGAATCATTCCCAAAGCCGGAATTTAAAAAAGATTGCAACTTTTGGAACAAATTTTCCGAGGTTGAAAATCGAGATAATTTTCTGAAAATGTCTTGAATAAAGATGAAAGTTAAAGTATTGGGTGGGGGGGGGGGCTGACCTGGCCTGACTCAATATCAGGTGGAGGTAGGGTGGGGGATTAGTGGTCTCATATTACTGATCTTCTGATGGAATGTCAGGTCACCCTTTCTTGGGTGAGGGATTAGTGGGTCTCTTGACCTGAAGATGTCTTGAATAAACACGAAACCTAAAGTATTTTGGGGGACATTGTGGTAAGTATAAGTATAAATGAGCAAAGTTGTATCCCTTCAACATTACATTACATAACATTTTAAAATATGGAGTGAGAAAGCAGAAAGGTGTGGGTGATTAGAGAGATGGAGTGGAAAGGAGTGGTAACATGTACCAGTGTTGCCAAGCGATAAGCTCCTCAACAGCTGATCTTTTAATTTGCCTCCATGCAGTCACACAACAAGACCCTCTCTGGATGCTTGTTGTCTTAATTCCCATGTGTGTGTGTGTGTGTGTGTGTGTGTAGTCAAATGTACTGTACTAAGATAATTACTAAAATTATTATATTTGGTGCAAAATAAAGGATGTTTATACTAAAATTTCAGGAATACAAGATATATTCTCCTAAGTCAAGTCAGAGGCATTTTATAAGCAAAAAATTTAAATCCCTCTGCGTGGAGTATGCTGTCAACAACCCACCTCCCCCCTCCTCCCAGTCAAAGGGAGAAGGGTCTATTGGGGTAAAAGTGACCGCGACACCCTCCCCCCCCCCCCTCAAATGGTTCTGTGTGTGCGTGTGTGTGCGTGCGTGCGTGCGTGTGCGTGCTCGCATGCATGTGTGCAGTAAGTTAATTTCTAAAATTATTAATTTTATTGGAAACTTGTGGTAGAGAATTTATTAAGGTTCATCATGGTATCAAATTCATCTCCCTATCACAGTTAACCATGCTTGGTGTGTTGTTGTCAACACACCATCACCACCTACACATCACCATCACACACAAACACACCTTCCAACACACACACACACCACACACACACCACCAGCACATCTGCTTGTGTGACTGCATGGTCACTTCTACTGTACATACAATACATAACATTAAATAAAAACTACATACAGTATTTTTTACATTAATTTTCCTACATCTACAACCATCATTTGTCAAGGCTTTAATGTACACATAATCAATACAATAAGCTCTAATATCCACTCATATCATCCCAAATACTATTGGATAATTGCTTTGGAAAAATCCCTAAATGGCAACTGTTAACTGATGGGAATCAGTCCTGTCCATATGGTATTGTAGGAGATACTGACCGCACCCTCCCTCACCAACAGCTGGGGAGGAATTCGTGCACAGAGGCGTGACTTATCTCTGCCTGGGGTTGAGTTGTTTTCTTTGTTGACCATCTATGCTGCTGAATTAGACGTGTAAGTTATTTACTACTGTTTGCCATTTATCAAAATGTTGGCATGTTATCGACGAACTTCAAACCTTAGAGATTCACAAAGTCTAAAGTCGAGTAATAACTTGTGGCCGGGTGAATAATGGTGGAGGCCGAACTGGCTGGTTTTGTGTCAGTCGTTTCATGAAGCACAATTATGTATTAAGAACATAAGAATGGTGGAAACTGCAGCGGGCCTATTGGCCCATACTGGGCAGTCCCGTTTACACCCAACCCCTATTGCTCATATAAGCATCCAACCTATGTTTGAAGCTATCCAGCATATTCGAGTTAATGATGATGTTCGGTAACTTGTTCCATTCATCCACTACTCTGTTTCCAAACCAGTGTTTACCTATTTCGCGCCTAAATCTAAATTTGTCTAATTTCTCAATTATTCCCATTTGTTACCAAGTCAGTTTTTGTTATTTAGGCTACTGAATATTTAGATATGTATTTCGGATTTCATAATGATGGTATAGAGACAGGTTAAAGCATCTTAATTTGCACTCCCTTGAGAGACGTAGAGCGAGGGGCAAATTGATAGAGGTGTATAAATGGAAGTCAGGGCTAATCAAAGGGGACATTACAAAGGCACTCAAACTATCCAACCAGGAGCGAACTCATAACCATGGTTTTAAATAAGGCAAATTTAGATTTAGGCATGAAATAGGTAAACACTGGTTTGGAAACAGAGTAGTGGATGAATGGAACAAGTTACCAAACATCATCATAAACTTGAATACGCTGGATAACTTCAAACATAGGTTGGATGCTTATATGAGCAATAGGGGTTGGGTGTAAACGGGACTGCCTAGTTTGGGCCAATAGGCCCGCTGCAGTTTCCACCATTCTTATGTTCTTATGTTCTTTTGTACACATATGTGTATAGTTCATGAAACACAAGTCAACTTGTGGCATGATGGATGACTCGTTAATGAGGACAGTAATAGGTATAAAATCAAGAGAGTTTCAGGGAATTTTTTTAATATACGTACATACATATGCAGTATTTATAGAAAAATAAAAATAATGATGGACCATCCAACTTTTTTCAATTTAAGAATCTATTACTCTCTAATTTCCATTAATTTTCATTAATGTGTTTTATTAATTTCAAGAGAAGATCCCTAGCTATTAATACCAATACAGCGATACACACACCTCCAACTCACACCCTCCAACATTTATTATTATATATATTCTTGAATGATCAGCCACTTATGGTGTATGTTTTATCATTAATAATATAAAATATTAAATGCTGTGCTATAACATCTTGATAAAATCACACAGGAAAAGGGGAAACAATGGAGCACCTTAGCTTTCGTCTTTATTCAAGACATCTTTAGAGGGAACTGAATTTCAAGGACTGATAGAGGTTTATGTACACAGGGTGACCTTACAAAACATGAGGTCAGGTCAAACACTTGACATCCACTAATCCACACACCAGCACCATCGCAAACACAAGAGGAGCTTATAAGAATGGTTAACGTAACTAGTCATGTCAAGTCAGGTAAAAAATATGAGACCCTCTAATCATCTATCCTACATCTACCTCGAATGCTTTCAAAGCATTTTTAACCTTGGGTCACTGACATAAATTGACCACTGGGACAACTTCTACAGCAGAAGGGACCTTTATGCTAGGGATGGGGCGCACCTGTCTCGGGATGGGGTGGCAACCCTGGCTGGGTATCTAGAGGGGGCAGTTCAAAAGATTTCGAAGTCTTTAAACTACTAGGGGAACATATGGGCACGGGGGTGGAGGAGACTGCAGTGGGAGCAGGTAAACAAAGTAAAAGGTTACAGGGAAATAGTGTTAGGAATGATAACAAAGCTAAATTAGACAGCGAATTAAGATCTAAACGCAGTAAAGGGAGGACTCAGAACACGACTAACCTAAACGTCTACTACGCGAACAGTAGAAGTATGAGAAACAAAATGGATGATGTTGGGGCCTTGGTATGTACCGATAAAATCGATATACAGTCAACCCTCACTTTACGCGGTCCCACATTCCGCGTTGCCACGTTTACGCGGTGCCCTGCCAGAACCCAGGATGCTCACATTCCGCGGTGGGTGTACCCCTTTACGCGGGTGAAGTATAATTTTTTTATTTAGCTCATAAAATTCATACAAATTATCCGGCCAGAATATAATTTACATTGCTGGAATTCTTACAATTTGATGATCATTTTGAATATAAACATCATAGATTTTGCATTAGACATACAAATTTTAGATATAAATGTTTACTCTGAATAAATATGTTATCTTTTGTGCAAAATATATGACATTTATATTCAAAATATTCCTGGTCTTACAAGGATTCCAGCAATGTCAATTATATTATCCTAACTTTAGTCTGATTTATTATTTATTACTAAAAAGGTAAACAGTCTGGTATTTCCACACATTTATCTGGTAGGGAGGGTTGGTGGGGGGTGGGGGGGAGGGAGGGACCGGCGACCAACCACCTGGCATGCGTGAAGAATAAATTTTTTTTATTAACTGAAGATATTTGTTTTAGCTCATAAAATTCATACAAATTACCTGGCCAGAATATAATTTACATTGCTGGAATTCTTACAATTTGATGATCATTTTGAATATAAACATCATATATTTTGCATTAGACATAAAATTTTTAGATATAATGTTTACTCTGAGTAAATATGTTATCTTTTGTGCAAAATATATGACATTTATATTCAAAATATTCCTGGTTTTACAAGGAATCCAGCTATGTCAATTATATTATCCTAACTTTAATCTGAGGTATTATTTAATACTAAATGTTAAAATCTAGTTTTTTCACCCACCCTTCCTCTTGAAGGGAGGGTTGGTGGGGGGTGGGGGGGAGGGTTGGGACGGACTGACCATCTGGGACTGACCATCTGGCTCGGTTGGAAGAGGAGGGGGAGGCAAGGTGGGGTACTTTGATTGACAGATAGTGTCTGAAGAATATTTTTTTTTTTTTTATTAACTGAAGATATTTGTTTTAGCTCATAAAATTCATACAAATTACCCGGCCAGAATATAATTTACATTGCTGGAATTCTTACAATTTGATGATCATTTTGAATATAAACATCATAGATTTTGCATTAGACATACAAATTTTAGATCTAATGTTTACTCCGAGTAAATATGTTATCTTTTGTGAAAAATATATGACATTTATATTCAAAATATTCCTGGTCTTACAAGGAATCCAGCAATGTCAATTATATTATCCTAACTTTAGTTTGAGGTATTTTGTATTACTATACCTGGTTTTCCCCCAAAAATTTCTCAGAGGGAAGAGCCAGCGAGTGTAGTGTGAGAAGAGGGGGAGGGAGTCGAGTCCATTATTTGAATGGACATTAACTTGACGACTGTATTTCTCTTAAGTATTAATTGTGTGCATTTACCATCATAAAATTAAGATGTTATTTTTACTAGAACATGGTATTGTGTTGGAAAAAGTGGAGTTTGGGGGTCAGCTGGTCTCTATTTCATTTAATCCCAAATGTTATGTTATTCACTTTACGTGTTTCTCACTTTCCGCGGTACCCTGTGGGTTACATTAACCGCGTAAAGTGAGGGTTGACTGTAATAGCATTCACTGAAACATGGATCAACCTAGACTCACATGAGTTACCTGTCGAATACCAAATTGCGGATTACAAATTGTTCCATACCGATAGGCCGTCCAGGAAAGGAGGCAGAGTAGTAATCTATGTCAGGGATAATCTGAAGTGTGAAATAAATAAGGAAATAAAAACTGAGTGGAATACAGAAACAATTTGGATCGAATTAATCGACGGTAGGGATAAATTAATCATAGGAGTAATATATAGACCTCCCAATCTTGATAGAGTTAATGAGCGACTTATCTGGGATGAAATGCGCAGGGCTTCCATACACAACAAAGTCTGTTTAGTAGGCGATTTTAACCTTGGCCAAATAGATTGGACTGACCTTACGGGTAACTCGGTATCAGAGGATTTCCTAGAAACGTTCCAGGACTGTTTCCTAAGTCAACATATAACCGAACCCACCCTGGGTAATAATATATCTCGATTTAGTTCTGTCGAACAGAGAAAACCTCATTAGCAATGTCGAGGTAGGGAACGAACTTGCAAACAGCGATCACAAAGAAATTAGATTCCAGTTAGATTTTCAGGTCAGACATAAGGAAAATTCCATTAAAGTCCCAGATTTCAGAATGGCAAACTTTGATAGTTTAAAGAGGCATCTGAGAGAAGGGGTGTCGCGCATGGGCGTGAACCTGACAGATGAGACCGACCTGATAACGAGATCTGAGATTGCCGAGTTCCACGACAATTTAAATAACGAGTTACTAAATGCACAAAGGCAGAACATACCATACAAAAAACTCAGATCAGACAACAATGACCCTAAATGGATAAATAATTATTTAAAGAACATTATTGGCCAAAGGAAGGCTATAGGTAGAAGGATAAGTCGTGGCGAAATTTATCTCCGGGAGTATTATAAGGTATTGGCCGGTAGGGTTAAGACCGAGATAAGAAAAGCAAAGAGAAATAATGAACTGAAGATAGCAAGGGAGGCAAAGACGAACCCCAAAGGATTCTACTAAATGTATCAAACTAAAACACAAGATAAGATTGGACCAATACGTTCAGATACCGGTGAGCTAACTGATAACGACGGAGAAATGAGCAATAATCTGAATAAATATTTTTCAACAGTTTTCACCACCAAATATTTAAACATGATACCCGAGGCACCGACTCTATTCAGAGATAGTGAAGAAAACAAATTAAGCGAGATAGTAGTGACTAGTAACGATGTTAATAAGCAAATAGACAAACTGAAGCCTAATAAATCACCTGGTCCCGATGAGATATTTGTCAGAGTATTAAAGGATTGTAAGGAAGAGCTTAATATGCCCTTAGCAAAGTTGTTTAATATGTCATTAAAAACAGGTGTAGTACCAGAATCCTGGAGGATAGCGAATGTAATACCAATTTTCAAGAAGGGGGATAGATCACTATCCTCTAACTACCGCCCAATCAGTCTAACATCAATAGTAGGCAAATTACTAGAATCAATCATTTCAAACTCAATTCGAAAACCACCTGGAGAACCACAAGTTGATCAATGATTCCCAACATGGCTTCACAAGCGGGCATTCATGTCTAACTAATCTATTAACATTCTTTTCATCAGTTTTCAAATCGGTGGACGAGGGGCACAATTATGATGTGGTATATCTCGACTTTAGCAAAGCCTTCGACAGAGTACCCCACGAAAGACTAATTAGAAAGGTAGAAGCGCATGGTATCAAAGGTAATATCCTTAAATGGATTTGGGCGTGGTTACGGGACAGGAAACAGCGAGTGAGCATAAACGCTACTAAATCGCATTGGAACAACGTCACTAGTGGAGTTCCCCAAGGCTCAGTACTTGGACCATTATTATTTATTATATACATAAACGACATAGATATCGGCATAGACAGCAGCATAAGTAAATTTGCTGATGACACTAAAATACGACGTGTAATTAAATCTGACGAGGACTCTGCAAAACTACAGGAAGATCTAAAAAAAATTTTCGAATGGTCGGAAAAATGGCAGATGAAATTCAATGTGGACAAGTGTAAAGTACTCAGTATAGGAGATGTAAACAGGGAAACCAGTTACCAGATGAACAACGATGCCATTGTGGAATCCGACCGTGAGAGAGATTTAGGAGTACCGTATATCTCGGCCTACAAGGCGACGGGGTGTCTAAGACGGCCCCCAAAATTTCCATTTAAAAAGTAGCTTTTGAGCCCTATTCGCTTTATAAGACCAGTACCCCAAATGTGACACTTACCATTGGGAGCTTACTGACCCAGTAGTCCTTTACCAACCATCCCTTTGACCAGTGCTGTTTACACATCCTTGGTTTTTTTAAATAAGGCCAATTCACTTCAAGTAATGGCATCAAATGTTACAGGTTGGAGTAGTGTAAACACTAGTGACTCACTTAAAAGTCTGTTATTTAACTTGAACTAATTTCGGTGTCGAATACAATTGTTTCCTTTACTTCAAATGGATTTACCGATTTATTTGTTTATTTATTTATGTATTTATAACATACTGTAATATATTAAACACACTGCAAGTATTTTCTTTAATTTATAAGCTTACTTCAACCAGCTACAGTATTCTAATTCAATAGTGTTTCATTAGGATTTGAGTGAAAAAGATTACTGTACATACTTACTACATACATTTATTACACAAATATATATATACTGTACAGTATTACCCCGCTTTACGCGGTTTCACTTAACGCGATTTCTCATATACGCGGTGCCTCGCCAGAACCGAACTTTCACTTAACGCGGTTCATCTACTCATATACGTGGTGAAGTATAATATATATATATTTTTTTATTTAGCTCATAAAATTCATACAAATTACCCGGCCAGAATATAATTTACATTGCTGGAATTCTTACAATATGATGATCATTTTGAATATAAACATCATAGATTTTGCATTAGACATACAAATTTTAGATATAATGTTTACTCTGAGTAAATATGTTATCTTTTGTGCAAAATATATGACATTTATATTCAAAATATTCCTGGTCTTACAAGGAATCCAGCAATGTCAATTATATTATCCAAACTTTAGTCTGAGGTATTATTTATTACTAAATGTTAAAATCTAGTGTTTCACCCAATCATTTCTCAGAGGTAGGGGCCAGTGAGCTGAGAAGAGGGGGGGGGGGATTTGAGTCCATTATTTGAATGGACATTAACCTGGCGACTGTATTTCTCTTAAATATTAATTGTGTGAGCATACCATCATAAAATTTAGATGTTGTTTTTACTACAACATAGGTATTGTGTCGGAAAAAGTGGAGTTTGGGGGTCGGGCCAGTCTCTATTGGAATTAATCCCATATGTTCTGTTGTTCACTGTACGGGTTTTCACTTTCCGTGGTACCCTGTGGGTCCAATTGACAATCGACCGCGTACGTAATCGGGGTACTACTGTATACAGCATATATACTAAAATTTCATTTGCTTTTCATTTTGTGTTTAATTTTCTTTGTTTAAAGGACTGTACAGGTACAGTAGTCATTTTCTGTTAAACTGATACAGCAAATATAACCATCAGTTTTCCGGCATTTTCGAAAATCCGGCACTCCTCAGGTCCCGAGGTTGCCGGATTTTTGATAGGCCACCTGTATATATAATATATATATATATATATATATATATATATATATATATATATATATATATATATATATATATATATATATATATATATATATATATATATATATATATATATATAATCAATCAACCATAGACAGCCAGCCAGGACTCGAACCCTGGACCTAAATACCGTGCTCTTGTGGTATGGTCGGTAGCGTTCCCTGGTCCCATGCATTAGGTCCAGGGTTCGAGTCCTGGCTGGTGAGGTCGTTGATTTTATATATATATATATATATATATATATATATATATATATATATATATATATATATATATATATATATATATATATATATATATATATATATATATATATATATATATATATATATATATATATATATATATATATATATATATATATATATATACAGTTGTACCCCACTTAACGCGGTCAATAGAACCCAGAGGGTCCCGTGTTAAGTGAAATCCGCGTTAAGTGAACAACAGAACATATGGGATTAATTCCAATAGAAACCGGCCCGACCCCCAAACTCCACTTTTTGAAGGCACATACCTATGTTGTAGTAAAAATAACATCTTAATTTTATGATGGTACATGCACACAATTAATACTTAAGAGAAATAGAGAAATACAGTCGCCAAGTTAATGTCCATTCAAATAATGGACTCGACTCCCTCCCCCTCTCACACTACACTGCCGGCTCTTCCCTCTCTGAGAAATTTTTGGGGGAAAACCACTAAATTTTAATAAATAATATCTCAAACTAAAGTTAGGATAATACAATTGACATTGCTGGATTCCTTGTAAGACCAGGAATATTTTGAATATAAATGTCATATATTTTGCACAAAAGATAACATAGTTACCTAGAGAAAAATTTTTATCTAAAATTTGTATGTTTAATGCAAAATATATGATGTTTATATTCAAAATGATCACAAATTATAAGAATTCCAGCAATGTAAATTATATTCTGACCGGGTAATTTGTATGAATTTTATGAGCTAAAACAAATATCTTCAGTTAATAAAAAAAAAAATAATCTTCACGACACTATCTGTCAATCAAAGTACCCCACCTTGCCTCCCCCCCTCTTCCAACCATGCGGTCAGTCCCAACCCTCCCCCCCACCCCCCACCAATCCTCCCTTCAAGAGTTTTTAACATTTAGTATTAAATAATACCTCAGATTAAAGTTAGGATAATATAATTGACATTGCTGGATTCCTTGTAAGACCAGGAATATTTTGAATATAAATGTCATATATTTTGCACAAAAGATAACATAGTTACTTGAGAAAAATTTTTATCTAAAATTTGTATGTCTAATGCAAAATATATGATGTTTATATTCAAAATGATCATCAAATTATAAGAATTCCAGCAATGTAAATTATATTCAGACCGGGTAATTTGTATGAATTTTATGAGCTAAAACAAATATCTTCAGTTAATAAAAAAAAAAAAATATTCTTCACGGGGTAACAGATGGTCGGTCGGTCCCTCCCTCCCCCCCACCCCCCACCAACCGTCCCAAGGAGATGTGTGGGAAAACCAGAATACTTAACTTTTTTGTAATAAATAATACCTCAAACTAAAGTTAGGATAATATAATTGACATTGCTGGATTCCTTGTAAGACCAGGAATATTTTGAATATAAATGTCATATATTTTGCACAAAAGATAACATAGTTACTCTGAGAAAAATTTTATCTAAAATTTGTATGTCTAATGCAAAATATATGATGTTTATATTCAAAATGATCACCAAATTATAAGAATTCCAGCAATGTAAATTATATTCTGGCCGGGTAATTTGTATGAATTTTATGAGCTAAAACAGGCAGTCAGGCAGGGTGGCGGGTGGGGCAAATCTAAAAATAGCGTCTCGAGCCGGACACTCACCGCGTATATGTGGAAAAAATCCGTGTTAAGTGAAAGTTCAGCTCTGGCGAGGCACCGCGTATATGATAAAACGCGTTAAGTGAAACCGCGTTAGGCGGGGTAATACTGTATATATATATATATATATATATATATATATATATATATATATATATATATATATATATATATATATATATATATATATATATATATATATATATATATATATATATATATATATATATATATATATATATATATATATATATATATATATATATATATCACAATATTTTATAATCGCAGTCATGTAAAAAATATAAATTTTAAATGAATTATTTCTAGTGTGGTCAACTTCCTACACAAAGACAGGTTATAAATAGCTGTCTTATCTCCCCTCCCCCTCCATCCCTCTGTTCTGAGAGAGGTCTTGGTAAATAACTTTTGTTTGTTTATTTTCATTGTTTGTCTAATTTATCATGTTGTATCAAAGTAATATTACTAAAAGTTTTAGGCAGCTACCAAACAGGGAGATTCTACTGCCTGGGAAGATATTGGAAGCACAATGTACAGTAGGTGGCAGGGAAAAAACACTTTTATTTGAGTTGCAGGCTGCATTTTTCAGGCATCGTTTGTATGGCTGTAACAAACACCTGTGCAAAATTTCATGCCATTTCATGCATACTTACCCTGCCGCATCGCGAACGACTTTTTGTCAACTTTTAGTGTATACCAAAAATTAGGGGTCATTTAATGTTTTCCAGGATAATGATTAATTTTACATGGGTGACATCGATTTAATTCACATGTTATTTTACAGGTACACCGTATAGAAAATCATTACAAGTTCATATTGAAATTCTTTTTTGTGCGGAACCTTGGCATCATTTTCCTAGACAATAATCTTTGCCTAATATATCCATCTCTCGATTCGTATCCCGTCACTTCAGTGCAAGCTTCAGTCATCACTTTTATGCCTCTCTCGACCGCCTGAGTGCTGTTTGGCCACTTGGGCACCACTAATGGTGTCTCAAGAATGTCATTAACCTGTAGATTTGACAGAAGCAATGTAAGGAGGCTCAGTCTTGAGTTCATTCCTCCAGTTAATCATGGAATGATAGTTTTTTGCTTGCCACTTTAGTTTCGGAGTCACCACCTTTCTCATGTTGACTACAGGAGGCACATCCTCATTCCCATCTCCATCTTTACCCTCCTCATCAGTATAGTTTAACAAATTCTCGTCAACAGCAGCATCAGAATCTTCCTCCTCCTCTTCAGATCTGCCAGTGCATTCTTCCTTTTGCTGATTCTCCTCTCTAATTTTTCTTATCATTGAGACAGCTTTTTCTCTAACAGTCATGTCCTCATCTGCAAACATACCAAGAAGAAGTTCATCTGTGTGGGCGAAGTATGCATTTCTCTGGACAGCCCTCTTCACTATCGTCTCCTCCTCACTATTTAGGTGTTTCATATATAGCAGGGACTGGAATACGTTCCTTGAGCCGTGTGTTACGTAAGGGTGTATCTTGATGTAAAACCACATTGGAGCACTGAACTTTATTATTGTAATGACAATTCTTTTTAACTCATGGCTGGGTCTTGATGTTGCTACATACAGCCTGAGGATTCTACTCCATAAGGTGTTCCACCTTGACACACAGGGAGGACCTGGCTCAATAGCAGCCAAGTCATCTTCAACAACACCTGTGATAACTCCTTTACAAATCCTATACAGGTATTTCTGATCCCAGGACAGATCTTTCTCCACTTCATCATTAAACACAGGGAAATCAGGGAAATTGACTGGCTGGAAGGCGACAACTGGAAGCTCAGACAAAGACTCCTTGATCTGCTTTCCAATGGGACCACGCCAATGCTCAGGACCACTTGGTTTACCATCATAGTGATAAAAAACTGCGCGGAAAGGCAGCTCATTTCCGTGAAGCTGACATATGAAATAATGGAGCGGGTGACCAAGTAACATTTCAAGATGATGAATGACTCCATTTTCTGATCCTACATTTACATTGGTTCCATCACAACCAACACACACAATGGGCTGCTGGGTTAGATTTTTCTCCACCAGAAACTCGTGAATAGTTTTGGCAATCTGCTTTCCGTGTCCAGTCTTGGGAGTCACATGTGTGAGATATTCATTGCCAGGCTCAACCATGATGACATAATGATCTTTCTCCATCATCCTCGAACTCCATTTCTCGGTCTTCTCATTCTTTATCATCACACGAGTGGCGGTCTTCTTACCATCAAAATAGAGTGACGTCAAATTATCTAAACTAGCCATCTCAATTTCTTGCCTCTTAAATCGGTATTTTTGTCTCGCATCCCGCAGCTTATGTGGTCCAATAACCTGACTCTTGTCATCCTTTGTGATAATGCCATAGTCAGTTAAGGTGGCAGTAGCAATGGCAGCTCCAGCATAATCACTAATCAAGTATCGGTCACAAGCGGCAGCCAGTGTAGGGAGTCTTGTCCGGTTCTGTGAACTGGTGTCTGTCAGAGCCCTTGGATCAGGGACAAAATCAGCATCAGTATTGACGAGAGGAATATCTCATGAATCATCTGAATTATCCTCAACATAAGGAATATCTCCAGCTACCAGATATCTATGTTTATGTAGGTAAATTTAAAAATTTCAGTAGAAAATGCGGCAGACTAAACCTCGACATATCAGCTTCAAATTTGGCATGGAGTCTTAGATATGTATAAGGAACAATGCCCGAAGAGTGCAGCTTTGAGCAAAATTTCACTGCCCCCTAATGTACAGTATTGTCTAATTGTAGACCCTACTTCCATATGACATCACGAAAATTGTGACCAAGTCTTAGGTTGCTGATTTATCTTTCTGCCTCATTTATACACAATTGCAGAGTTTCAATTGTTTCTCTTCCTTTGACAACACAACATACATACAATATGATGTTTCTCACCTCTGATCTTTTTTCCATTTATTTATGGTTGGTTATTTAAAATAATGCCAATTCACTTCAAGTATTGGCATCAAATTTTACAGGCTGGTGTACACTAGTGACTCACTTAAGCGTCAGTTATTTAACTAGAACTAATGTTGGTGTGAGTAAAATATTTCCATTTATTTGAAATAGATTTGCCAATTTATTTGTTTATTTATTTATTTATAATATACTGTAATACATTAAACACACTGCAAGCATTTTCTTTAATTTATATACTTGTTTCGCAAAAAAGGGAGGCTACCATTATACCTGGTAGGTGAAGTTGACCAGAAATTTATGGTGATCATTAAGGACCAAACTCCGAATCCAGAATCCATGACATGACTTCTGTTCATCATTCTCATCCTAAATTTACCACTGTCGGTAGTTTCAAGAATTAACGCAGTCATTTACTGAATATTCTTTGTAAAAAAATAAAATTAAAATTAATCATTTATAGGAGATAAGTATTATGATCAGTAAATATACAGATATGCATTTCTGACCACCTCCGAACACAAGGACGGCTAAAAATAGCCACAGGCGGTCACAGTCAAGGTCACTTTCCCTTTCTTGTCACTGGCAAATGGGGGTGGGAGGGGGGGTGATGATAGCAGCTGTGTTTATTACCGGGGTATATATTGTTCTTTTACGGTATGTTAGACTGGTTTATAATACATTTTTATTATTTTAATATGCCGGTAATCTTCATTTTAATCCAGCTTCCCAAACGTAAGTTTCAGTATAAAATAATTAGTGGTAGGACCTTGTGAGTGGCTTACCATGTTTCCATCACCACTCTTGACACGCTAAACCGCAATATTTAAGAGGTAAGAATTTTATCTCTGGTGCTTAAGACGACCCCCTAACTTTGGGCTGATTTTTTTTTTTTTTTCAAATTCCGTCTTGTAGGCCGAGATATACGGTAATGGTCAGTAGGAATCTTAAGCCATGTAAACAATGTGTTTTTGCTCGTAACAAGGCTAATAAAGTACTTGGGTTCATACAAAGGAGTGTTAGTTACAAGACTAGCGAGGTCATCTTAAAATTATATCTAGCGCTTGTGAGACCTCACCTGGATTACGCAATTCAGTTCTGGTCACCGTATTACAGAATGGATATAGAATCCTTGGAAAGAATCCAGAGGAGAATGACAAGACTAATCCCGGGCATGAGGAACCTTGAGTACAGAGACATATTAAAGCATCTTAATTTGCACTCCCTCAAGAGACGTAGAGTGAGGGGCCACATGATAGAGGTGTATAAATGGAAGTCAGGGTTAAACAAAGGGGACATTACAAAGGTACTCAAACTATCCAACCAGGAGCGAACTCGTAACAATGGTTTTAAATTGGACAAATTTAGATTTCCGCGTGAAATAGGTTAACTCTGGTTTGGAAACAGAGTAGTGGATGAATGGAACAAGTTACCAAATATCATCATTAACTCGAATACGCTGGATAGCTTCGACCATAGGTTGGATGCTTATATGAGCAATAGGGGTTGGGTATAAACGGAACTGCCCAGTATGGGTCAATAGGCCTGCTGCAGTTTACTCCATTCTTATGTTCTTATGTTATCAGTTTTGTACTGACCATCACCAAGGTTTGCAGAATTCATTTCCCTAATCAAACTTGCTTTAACCAGAAGTCTTTCTGTGACACATGATGATTTATACACTTATAAACTGTTTTCCCAATTTATGGGATGATTCTTGTTTCTTATATGAACTGTGCTATAACATGTATAGAAATATGACGAAATATTGCCTCATGCTCCAGGGTCCTCTTGTGTTGGAGGTTTGGGAAGGGAGGGAGGGAACTGACCGCACACCCCCCCAAAAAGGTTCCTGCCTCTCCCCTACTCCTCCCCATGCCTGTCATTCCTATTGTAAAATGTTTTATTTTATTTTTTATTAATTAATAAAGATATGTTTAATGTAATAATTTGTGCTTAATGTGTTTAATATTTTATATTAACCATGATAAAACATACACCATAAGAGGCTGATCACTGGTGAAAAGGGGAGTGCCAGCCTCTCTGCCTGCACCTTGCCTTCCTGCCTCCCCCCTACCTCTCTGCCTTCACCTTGCCTCCCTGCCTCTCCCGTGCCTACTCCCTGCCTCCCTCCAACTCAGTGTCTCACACAAAAGACTGTAAACTAGATGTTTTGTGTGTGTGTGTGTGTGTGTTTTGTAACGGGCGGTTTTCTTTCTCTTTATAATTCACTGATTTCGGTTAACGAGTTACTTCCCATAAGATTCTTAACTTCGGTTAACGAGCAATCCCTCGGTTAACGAGTTTCTTACTAGCCGACCTCAACAAGTTTTGGCTTGCACTTGGCAGTCAACCAGCTTTAGTATTAGTCTGCCAATACATTAATCGGTTCTAGGGCTTTAATTCCTTACTATTTTAGTAAATATCAAGAAGTTTATACCATTCAATAATTTTAAAGGCTTAATATTAAATTTTTTAGTCATTTTAACAATTATTGAACATAATTGAAGATAAAGTGACTAGTTTTATGCGCGCTATCCAGCTTCTTAACACAGCAAACAAGCGTTTGTCTCTCTCTGTTTTCAGTGGAGGTAACATCTTGCTTGAGACTCTATTCAACTAAACGGTTTTTTCTGTATTTCCAAGCAAATTATTGGTCATTTTGAAATTTATTTTACATATTGACAATATATAGCGCAGTGCAGTGTTATTTTAAAGAAAATATCTTTATTTACATCAAGTTTAACTTTAAAAAACACGTGTTGACATTGTTTGAATCCAGCATGGGGCCTAAGAGATCAAGAAAAGCGATTTCAGTCCAAACCAAGCAGGAAATAAAAAAACTTGAACAAGGCATTAGAACAAATGCGCTATGCAAAGAATATGGCATGTCGACATCAACTGTGTCGACAATTCTTGCACAGAAAGACAAATTTAAAGAAGTGAAAGTGAGAGACAAATCTACAAGAGTGTTTAAAAGTAGATCCCTAATTGCAGAAACTGAGAGGTTACGTCTCATCTGGATTAGGGAAAAACAGATGAAAGGTGATTCAGTTTCTACTGAATTCATTTGTGAAAGAGCCAGGGAGATTTACGAACACTTAAAGACAGATCAACCTGGTTCTTCAGGCACAGAATTTGAAGATTTTCGGGCCAGCAAAGGCTGGTTCGAAATTTTTAAGAAAAGAAGTGACATATTTAGTGTAGTTAGGCATTGTGAGGCTGCTAGTGCTGATAAGGAAGGGGCAGCAAAGTTTTTAGTTGAATTTAAAGAACTGATGGAAGAAGAAAATTATCTTCCACAGCAAGTGTTCATTGTGGACGAAACTGGGCTGTTCTGGAAAAAGATGCCCAAAGGAACATTCATCACCAGAGATGAAGCCTCTTTACCTGGGCATAAACCCATGAAAGACTGTCTCACTCTATTGCTTGGTGCCAATGCTTCAGGGGATTTCCGACTGAAGCATATGCTTGTCTACCACTCTGAAAACCCCAGAGTGTTCAAGCAACAGAAAGTGGTAAGAGGAAAGCTTGTAGTTTATTGGAAGTCCAACCGTAAGGAATGGGTGACAAGACAGCTCTTTAATGAATGGGCTGTTGATGTGTTTTGCCCTTCTGTCAAGAGCTACCTAACCAACAATAAACTCCCTTTAAAGGCTCTTCTCCTCATGGATAATGCTCCTGGTCATGACCCTGAACTTGCCAGAAATTTGGACCAGAATGTGATCAGCAACTTCAAGAAGTTGTACATGAAGAAAATGTTTAGGTGTTATCAGGCAACTTCCAATGATCCTGAACTAACACTGAAACAGTTCTGGAAGACACAATTCAACATCCTGCAGGCTGTAAAATTGATTGTGTCATCATGGCAAGAAGTCTCCACTAGATCCCTCAATTCTCTATGGAAAGCACTGTGGCCGCCAGTAGTCCATGATTTTGAGGGATTTGAGGAAGAAACAGAGTTGGACCAGGAGATTGTGTCCATTGGTCAGTCATTGGGCCTTGAAGTGGAGGAGGCGGATGTGGAAGAGCTTGTGATGTCTCATGAGGAGGAACTTACTCCTGAAGACTTGAAGCAACTGGATGAGATGTTACAGGTAGAGGCTGACTGTGGTGAGGAGGAAATTGAAAGTGATGACTATATGTCAGCTAAAGAGTTGAAAGATGTGATTTACCACTGGGAGAAGTTCAGGGAACTGGCTTCAAAGCACCCAGATGTGGAAAAAACTGAACTAACTTTGTGTCACGTTGAGGACTCAGTGGTCTCCTTCTTTAAACATAAGTTAATGGTGAAGAGGAGAGATGCTCCACAGACCACAATTGACACTTTCTTCAGTAAAATGCAGAGGGAACAAGATGCTATCCCTCAGCCTTCCACTTCAAGGAGAGAGGATGTTCATGGTGGAGAATCTGTCAGTCCAGAGGTTCCTGACATTTTCATGGAAGGTGACTCACCTTCCAAGAAGCAGTAAAATGCTTCTCCTCTACCTCCACTTCCTTCTTTTCTCCCTTCTCCTCCACCTTCCACTTCAAATTCACATCATCATCATCATCATCATCATCATCATCATCATCATCATCATCATCCAGGAGCCTTCTACATACACACCTGAAAGTAAGTGAACTTTTCTACCTTTTTTGTTGAATTTAGGCAATTTTCGGTGAGCTGGAACCAATTACCCCAAAACCCATTGAAACAATGGTTTCGGTTAACGAGCAACCTGCTGGAACGGATTGTGCTCGTTAACCGAGGGACCACTGTATTCTTATTTATTCATATACTTATATGTTCTTTGTAGTATTCTTTTCAATGAGTATCCTGTTTTATAGCTATCCTTCTTCAATTCTTTATTTAGATATATACCTTATATTCTTATATAAGTACTTCTGATATTTCTCTGCTATAGTTTTCAAGTCTTTCACTTCTTTTCATAGACTGTGTAGTATATTTCCTGAATTTCAATGTCCTTACCTTTCTGAAGTATACTCTGTTTTTACTTATATTCTCATACATGGGTTAGTCTGGGGAACCATATTATTCTTAGTACATCACTTATTATACTTACAACTGTAGCCTGCCACCACCCAGAATTTTATTAGAATATAACATATCTTAGTTTACTGTTACGTAGCGAGCTTCTAGGCACGTGAGTTAGTTATTTTCTGAGAACCAATGTGTGAAAGGACAGAGTGGTGATGCTCATAGTCTACCAATTCAACATTTATTAACACAAGGAGTGAGCAATATGTTAATCAAGTACACTCAACCCTGACTGGACCACTCAGGTCCCACTTTATCATTCATAAGACAGGGCTTCAGTTACTTATTATATTATTAAACAATTTTTGTATTATTCCTCTGACAAATGAGATTCCGTAATTATTACACATGGTAGGATAATACTGGACCCTCAGGTCTTACTTTTACAAGTAACAAATTACCTCTTCAATTCTTAGTTACCCATTATACACTCAGGTTATTATTTCATGGTCACTACCGATAAATACATAACACACTGGACAAACTCCACCCTATAGCAACATACAATACCTCCGGTTAGTTCACAAGGAACAACATGGCTCTTTTAACTCTCATCCGGTGGTTCAATACTTAACCTGGGATACTATGTTTCTGCTAGTTATCCCCCAAACAAGGGCCGATACTGCGCCATGCAAATAGATGGACGACAATCACCAGACAGAGTCAGCGGGGTGCATTTGTTTACAGCGACCGCCAAGCTAAAGGCTCGCTCGCTAGGTGCACCAAGGTAGGTGGACTCGTGACCAACTGGCAGAGTCGTCAATGGGCCTCCCGGGGAAATCTCGTCCTGGGATTCTAATCTCTCCACCTTAAAGACATCCTTCAAGAACCATCTTGTCCATAGGCAGCTACCGGACCTCAGGGGTGTTGCTAACACACAAACAGCGTCGAGAGATACGTTGAGGAAGAGTCATGAATGTGTCAATGTTTAACTTCAATTATACAAAACATACGTCTGGTAACGATGCAGACGACACTTATTTTACGGACTCCTGAGATGGAGGACACACATTGTATGACATAAATTTATGCGTGGTTAACTAAGTGGTGATGAATTAAAAGATCAGCTCTTGAGGAGCTTAGCGCTTGGCAACACTGGTGCATGTTACCACTCCTTTCCACTCCATCTCTTTAATCACCCACACCTTTCTGCTTTCTCACTCTACATTTGAAAATCTTATATAATGTAATGTTGAAGAGATATAATGCGAAAAGTGTAAGTATAAAAAGTACTCTATTTTAGCTTTCATGTTTATTCAAGACATCTTCAGGTCCTCAGACCCACTAATCCTCCACCCGACAATGGGTGACCTGACATTGTATCAGAAGGTCAGTAATAGATCACTAATACCCCACCCTCTCCTCCACCTGACATTGTGTCAGGTTAGGTCAGTTACACGAGCCCACTAATCCCCCACAGCTCCAAGAGAGTGGAAAATACCAGTCCTTGCTGTAACATACAGCTTCATTCACAACCATATCATATAGATTTTTAGTTTAGACTCTTGGAAAACTCCCCAGCACATAGAAACTTTCTGAGGATGTGGCTGAGTGTATGTCTGTGCAAGATGCATAGTTTAGACACTGAAAGTTATTTTCCAGTAACCGGAAATATTTCCGGGGATGGGGGATTTTTCCAGGTTTGAGAAAGTCGTCCAATTAGCAAGAAATCTCTCATCCCCGGAAGTGCTCTGCACCAATTGTTCCGGCTAACGGAGATATCACTGTAGTAGGCAGTTACCAAGCTACCAAACAAGGAGGTACTACCACCTGGGAAGATATTGGAAGCATAATGTATTGTCTAATGATAGACCCTGCTGCCCTAAGGCATTACAAATATTGTGACCAAGTCCCAGGCTGCTGATCTGACTTTCTGCCTCATTTACACACAATTGCAGGGTCTCAATTGTTTCTCTTACTATTAACAACACTACATACATATATTATTTCTCACTTTGATCTTTTTTTTTCTTTAGGTTCTTTATTATTATTACAGTATTATTATTGCAGTGTTGTTGTTATTATTATTTTATTATTTTATTTTAATTTTTTTATTTTAAATTTTATTTACTGTGAATTATTATTATTATTATGATTAAATTTTTGCCCCCCACGCCCCGATGTGGGTCAGTGACCTTTGCCCGGATGGGCTAATCCCCATTAAAAAAAGAAAGAGAAAGAAAAACGTCTTTTTCTAAAAACCAGTTTTTGTGATATAACCCAGAATGCGACGCTTAGCTTTTAACCTAGGTACAGTGGTCCCTCGGTTAACGAGCACAATTCATTCCAGACGGTTGCTCGTTAACCGAAACCATTGTTCCAATAGGTTTTTGGGTAATTGGCTCCAGCTCACCGAAAATTGCCTAAAATCAACAAAATAGGTAGTAAAGTACACTTACTTTTAGGTGTGTATGTAGAAGGCTCCTGGATGATGATGATGATGGGAATTAGAATGGGGGTGGAGGAGAAGGGAGAAGAGAAGGCATTGGGGTGGATGAGAGGTCACCCCATGGCACCATTTCACCCATAAAATTTTTGTTTTCTTGGTGTAATTCAAGATTATTTTCTTTAAATCAACACTGCACTGCATTATATATTGTCAATATGTAAAATAAATTTCAAATTGACCAATAATTTGCTTGGAAACACAGAAAAAAGCATTTAGTTGAAGAGAGTCTCAAGCAAGGTGTTACCTCCACTGAAAAGACACAGAGACTGACGCCTGTATGGTGTGTTGACAGGCTGTTTGGCGCACAAAAAACTAGCTTCCTATACTTCAAATATGTTCAATAATTGTTAAAATGACAGAAATTTAATATAAAACTTTTAAAATTATTGAATAGTACAAACTTCTTGATATTTACTAAATAGTAAGGAATTTAAGCCCTAGAACCGATTACTGTATTGGTGGACTAATATTACAGCTGGTGGACCGCCAAATGCAAGCGAAAACATGTGGAGGGGCGCTCGTTAAAAACTCGTTAATCGAGGGATTGCTCGTTAACCGAAGTTAAGAATCTTATGGAAGGTAAATCGTTAACCGAAATCTCGTTAACTGAGAGATCACTGTATATTAATGCCTAGCAATAACTCACCAGGCCAACTTACAGGCAATTAAAACATCTAATAATTACTTAATAAGTAATATTAGGAGCACACGTCGCTACCTGGCATTTAATTGCAATTGTCGAAACCCCCCATCGCACGCACTGCCACTGTCATCTCTTGCCTTAGAGCGAGCAGTAAACAAAAGTCAACTCTCGAGGGGTGGAGATGGGTGGGTTATCGGCGTCGCATTCTGGGTTACCAGTATATCACAAAAACTGTTTTTTTAGAAAAAAAAATGCTTTTTGTTCAACCTCAGAATGTGACGCTTAGCTTTGAATACCCGAGCAGGAGGTGGAGAGGGAGGTGACTTTGCATACAAGGCTCCGTTAACTTAGGTCCAGATTATGATTATAAACCGTGTAGAATATTTCCAAAATTAGGAACATTTACCGGAAGATAAAATGTTAATTTACATACAGTATCTCAATTAGGATACTCACTTTATTATGGTGATGAAGAAGCTGTCTTTGAAAGTTTTTGAAGATCTCCAAAAGCCCATTTCCTTGATCTCACTGAGGCTCATATGCCGCAGAAAGGCCACAGACCCTGCGTATTTCCTAGTGTTATGTGCCAAAAATTCTTGCCAGGGTCTGCTTGATTCATTAATTGAGATAAAGATTTTGTCATTTGACTAGAAGACAATTTCTTAACATCCCTGGATGAGAAAACATAGGCCTCGATTAGGGAATCTGGATAATCATTCCTAAAGGTTTTTAACTGGGCACAATATATGAGGAACCCTTGTCTCATCCATTAGGCGTTTTATCCTAATAGGTTGAGCTTGGAAGTCTTCCCTTTCATTTTTTCTTAGGATCTCCGTAGGAAAAAGGATAACATACTACTCAGAAAATACCAATAATGATGGATCACTGGTCAACATAAAAAAAAAATTCTCATGGTTCTGGATTAAAACAGTCTGATTCTAGTGTAATTGTATGTGCTGAACTCAATTATGACATTCGTATAGCTGTATCAGGCTCAGTTTTCCAGAACCAGCGTATCTATATATTTAGTGTACCATGCTATTTATACAGTAATTTATATGCTCATTGGCTCCACTTATGCAATTATTTTGTCCTGATTTGTGCTTTTTTGTTTGTTTCAGTTTGCTGATTCATGATATTGCATATCTACACCTGCATGATTTGTAATTACTCTGAAATTAACAAAACATGGAACGTCGCAAGTGTGTGAACGGTGCTGACAGTTTTTGCTACATATGTGGTGCCTTCACTCCTGGTAGCCTCAAGAAACCAATCACAAAAGCTGTTCGACTGAACTACAAAAGTTACTTCAAATGTCATTTGGGTGACCAAGACAAGAAATGGGCACCTCATGTAGCCTGTAAGTCTTGTGTTAACCACCTGAGCGAGTGGATGTGTGGTAAACGAAGTTCAGGAATGCCGTTTGCTGTACCAATGATATGGCGTGAACCTAAAGACCACAGTAGTGACTGCTACTTCTGTCTCACAAATATTAAGGGAATAAAAATCAAGACACGAGGCAAGGTACAGTACCCCAATATTGCTTCTGCAATCCGACCAGTACCGCACAGTGCTGAACTTCCAGTCCCAAATCCACCGACTGAACAAGAATTGAGTGATTCCGATTCTACCTCTACCTCAATGGAAAACGACTACCAGGATGACTGAAAATACCAGGCCTAAACTATTTACTCAAGAAGCGCTTCATGATCTCATCAGGGACCTAAACTTGTCAAAAGAAAATGCTGAAGTTTTGGGATCCAGACTAAAGCAGCGTAACCTGCTAGAAGACGGAGTGCATATCACTACAGCGCGTTACCGACATAGACAGCTGTCTGCATTTTTCAAGATGGCAAACAACCTTTGTTATTGCGAGGACGCAGTATCTCTCATGCAACAACTCTGCAAGTCTGAAACATACAAGACAGAGGATTGGAGGCTGTTTATAGACTCAGGAAAAGACTCTCTGAAAGCTGTTCTTTTACACAATGGCAATCGGCTTCCATCTGTCCCAATAGCACATGCAACAAAAATGACTGAGAGCTATGAAACAATGAAAATTCTGTTGGCCGCTATAGAGTATGAGAAACACCAGTGGAAGATATGTGGCGATCTCAAAGTCATCAGTTTACTACTGGGCCTTCAGAGTGGCTACACAAAGCACATGTGCTTTTTGTGCTTGTGGAACAGCAGAGCTGATGCAGAGCACTATGTGAGAAAGGATTGGCCGACAAGACCAAGAGATGCGCCTGGAAGGTTTAACTGTGCTCACAATCCGCTTGTAGATCCAGAAAAGATATTTTTGCCTCCACTGCATCTAAAGCTCGGTTTGGCTAAAAATTTCATCAAAGCTATGGATCAATTCGGTGCTGGGACTCTATACTTATCTCAGAAACTAGGTGGTGTGGTTTCCGAAGCCAAGTTGAAAGCAGGTGTCTTGAATGGACCACAAATTCGTATACCAGTTAATGATAGTGAATTCACCAAAACATTGAACCCACTGGAGAAAAAAGCATGGGAATCATTTGTCAATGTGTCAAAGAATTTTTTTGGAAACTATCGTGCTGACAACTACAAAGAAATTGTAACAACCATGCTTCAGAATTATCATGCATTGGGAGCAAGGATGTCCTTGAAATTGCATTTTTTCCACTCTCATATTGAATTTTTCCCAGGTAACCTTGGAGACGTTAGTGATGAACACGGCGAAAGATTCATCAAGATATCGCCATAATGGAGAGCAGATATCAGGGACAATTCAGTCCTAACATGATGGGCGACTATTGCTGGACACTGCAACGAGAAGAGAGCAAGCTGTACAAGAGAAAGAGTAAAGTTCAGAAGCACTTTTAGAACTTCATATTTTGTCATTATAAAGGATTTGAACTTATGTTTTTTGGTACAATTTTTTACGAGCTTATCTGTGATGGGTTTCAAATTGTATCTTGCATGACGCGATAATGTTACTATATTTACTATTTTTTTTATTCTTTAAGAAAGTAGGTCTGATGGTAGAATGAAACATCCAATTAATATTCATTAATATGAAATTAGTCATGAAAGCACAGTCACATGAGATAATCTCATCTTTTGCACGACACGTGATGGAATATTAAATATTTGTACCTATTGATTTTTTTATAAAACCTGGTCTGATAGAACAAAACAAATATCAGATTCGAATTCAGCAATATGAATATAGTTGTGTGAGCATGATCTCATATGTGAACCATTTTGGCTGTTGACCAGTGGGAAATTGAAATCAGTTCACTTATTCTCATACCTGTTGCTATTGCTAGAAGGAGGGCTGCCTTGTGTAGTAATTTATCCCTGTTCAGATTTATATTGTAATTAGGCCCCATAAGAAGTTTAGTAACTTTTTACAGAGACCAAGGTGGGATTCTCTTAGGCCGAGGGGGTCTCTGAATGAAAAAGGACGATCTTAGCATTTAATAAATCCTTGGGTTCAAAGTAATATTAATACCCCAAGCCAGAGGGTCAACCAATGCTGATTTATAAGATGCAATTGTCGATCCTTGCAGGCCTTTAACTCTGAACAGAAATCCTAAACATTTTGACGCAACTGTTTCCAACAATGATTCTGGAGTTGTTAACTTGATAAATTGTTGAAAAGATTCCAAGCTTTCTCATATTGCATAGAAGTTTGAGGTCTATGACCTGCTAATACTTGGTTAGCTGTATCACGATTACCCAACAACCTATTTAAAGTCCTTTTGAAAAACCCCAAGCGTGAAGTGCCAAGGATATCTCGAACTGAGAATGTAGTACCTGGTATAGACATCCTTGTTGCAATTGTAGCGGATTCGGGCACCAGTCCAACAGATCCAGGCACCAAGGTTGTATGATCCAATATAGTGCAATTAAGAGGACCTTGCCTTGGAAGGATCTGAGTTTGTGAACGACTTTGGGCAATATTTTCACAGGTGGGAACAGATAGATTGAATTCCAAAGGTTCCAATCTAAGAATAGTGCATTTACTAAAAGATTAGACCTCTCCAGAGATGCATAAAGTTGCATCTTGTGATTTTTAGGGAGGCAAAGAGATCTATCTTTGGAGTTCCAAACTTCTTCACTAGACTCTTGAACTCTGATACCTTTAGGGACCATTCTGTTTCTGTCAATACTGGCCGGAGACGGGACAGCGCATCTGCCCAATTGTTTTATACTCCCGGTATATAAGTTGCTTTGAGGTAAAGTGTTTGTATTACACAAACACTGAAGATTTTTTTCTGACAGTTGTAGAAGGGCCAACACCTGGTTGAGCCTTGATGATTGAAACAAAACACTGCCATTTTGTTGTCCATGGCAAAAAGGATTGTTATACCGTCATCCCTCACTTTACGCGGTCCCACATTCCGCGTTTCCACGTTTAGGCGGTACCCTGCCAGAACCCAGGATGCTCACATTCCGCGGTGGGTATACCCCTTTACGCGGGTGAAGTACAGTATAATTTTTGTATTTAGCTCATAAAATTCATACAAATTATCCAGCCAGAATATAATTTACATTGTAAGTATTTTGTTTACTCTGAGTAAATATGTTATCTTTTGTGCAAAATATATGACATTTATATTCAAAATATTCCTGGTCTTGCAAGGAATCCAGCAATGTCAATTATATTATCCTAACTTTAGTCTGAGGTATTATTTATTACTAAAAGTTAAAATCTAGTTTTTTCACCCAACATTTCTCTGGTAGGGAGGGAAGGTGGGGGGTGGCGGGGAGGGTTGGGACTGACCGACCATCTGGCGCAGTTGGAAGAGGGGGGAGGCAAGGTGGGGTATTTGATTGACATATAGTGTCGTGAAGAATTTTTTTTTTTATTAACTGAAGATATGTGTTTTAGCTCATAAAATTCATACAAATTACCCGGCCAGAACATAATTTACATTGCTGGAATTCTTACAATTTGATAATCATTTTGAATATAAACATCATAGATTTTGCATTAGACATACAAATTTTAGATCTAATGTAAGTATTTTGTTTACTCTGAGTAAATATGTTATCTTTTGTGCAAAATATATGACATTTATATTCAAAATATTCCTGGTCTTGCAAGGAATCCAGCAATGTCAATTATATTATCCTAACTTTAGTCTGAGGTATTATTTATTACTAAAAGTTAAAATCTAGTTTTTTCACCCAACATTTCTCTGGTAGGGAGGGAAGGTGGGGGGTGGCGGGGAGGGTTGGGACTGACCGACCATCTGGCGCAGTTGGAAGAGGGGGGAGGCAAGGTGGGGTATTTGATTGACATATAGTGTCGTGAAGAATTTTTTTTTTTATTAACTGAAGATATGTGTTTTAGCTCATAAAATTCATACAAATTACCCGGCCAGAACATAATTTACATTGCTGGAATTCTTACAATTTGATAATCATTTTGAATATAAACATCATAGATTTTGCATTAGACATACAAATTTTAGATCTAATGTAAGTATTTTGTTTACTCTGAGTAAATATGTTATCTTTTGTGCAAAATATATGACATTTATATTCAAAATATTCCTGGTCTTACAAGGAATCCAGCAATGTCAATTATATTATCCTAACTTTAGTTTGAGGTATTATTTATTACTATACTGTAGGGGTATCGAGATATTAATGTTGTCTAGCACTCAGGATGGAAGGAAACTCTAATGTGGTTTTCTTATATAATATAAGTTATATGATAGACAGTCTGGTGCTGGAGGTGCCGTGTGGTGAGGAGCTGCTCAGTAGAGACGTTCGGTGAGTAGCGTGTTGAAAGAGGTAGATGTGCAGGAGCTTCGTTAGAGAAGATGTTGCCTGTTGCTGGCCTCCTGGTTGAATGAATGCTGACAGCGTGGAGCTTGCTGGAGGAGGTGTTGCTTGTTCAGGAAGATGGGCAGAATGAATCTCAATGGAGAGACAGAGCTTATATACCCAGCAGCAGCCGCCAGTCCTCTATGAATCATGTTGGGAAAACCCAGAAAGTCGCCGTTGAATAGTTTCGTTGCTAGGCTACCGTACCATCTGGTGTCAGCTCTCGCTTGGTTGCTAGGATACGGCAGCGTGTCGGAATGCGATACGCAGTTGTATGGGAGACGTCCACTACAATACCTTAAAATCTAGTGGTTTTCCCCAAAAAATTTCTCAGAGAGGGAAGAGCCAGCAAGTGTAGTGTGAGAAGAGGGGAAGGGAGTCGAGTCCATTATTTGAATGGACATTAAGTTGGCGACTGTATTTCTCTATTTCTCTTAAGTATTAATTGTTTTTACTAGAACATAGGTATTGTGTCGGAAAAAGTGGAGTTTGGGGGTCAGCCGGTCTCTATTTCATTTAGTCCCATATGTTATGTTGTTCACTTTACGCGTTTCTCGCTTTACGCGGGCCTCCGTGGGTTGAATTAACCGCGTAAAGTGAGGGTTCACTGTATTCTGTAAATTTGGGTTTGCCGACAAAAAGAATAGGACCACTGTTAATTCTTTTACATTTATGTGTTTGTCCCAAAAGAAGTTGCTCCACTTCCCTTGACTGAATTCCCCTATTGAGGAATGGTATCCCCATCCTATTTCGGACGCATCCGTACAAACTACCAGACCTGTTTGAGGCGAAACCCAGGGAGAGGAACCAATTAGATTGTCCAACTTTGTCCACCATAGCAGATGATTCTTTATCTGAATAGGGAGAGAAGAAGCAATATTTCTGCTTCTGTGGAGCAACTTTGAGCCCAGATGAGATAGTTGCTTTTTCCTTAACTTTCCCAATGGAACCACTATTGTGGCAAAATTCAACAGACCCAGAAGTTTTTCCCAATCTTGCCAAGAAACCTTGTGCTTTACACAAAAGGCTTCTACTTGGTTTATCACATCTGTTACTTTTGCTTCTGGTAGACTGACTGACTGCTGATTTGTATCCCACTGGAAACCTAACCAATCCCACTTTTGACATGGTATTAAATTTGATTTTACCTGGTTTATCTTTAATCCCAGGTTTTGAAATAGTACTAGAGTACATTGGGTCACCCTTTGACAAGCTTCGAAAGTGTTTCTCACTATCCGCCAATTGTCTAGATAAGCAAAGGTTTTTATGCCCTCCTTCGCAAGGATCTCTCTGGGGATGTTCGCCAGTTTTGGCTTTTGGCGCAATCGTCAGGCTGAATGGCATCACTGTGAATTGATGACTTGCATCCCCCACTTTGAACACTAGAAACTTTCTGTACCTGGGGGCAACAGGAACATGATAATAGGCATCTTCATGATCCACTTTGAGATCCAAGCATTGGGCGGAAGTAGATGCCTCAGATGATCGTAAGTGAGCATCTTGAAACTTCTTTTTTTTTTTCTTTTTTTTTGGGGGGGGTAATAAATTTGTTCAGGACTCAAAGATCCAAAATCCATCTTAATTTGTCGCTGCCTTTCTCTGGGAACTGGGAATAGGCGAGACATGAAACATTTCTCTGACTGTAACAGTTCTATGACACCTCTGTTTAATAGTTGAATTACAAATTCAGTAAGTAAGGGTGTTTGTTTTTTACCCGTTTTTTGAAACGTTAGGGGAGGGCGCCTCAACCAAGCCCATGTGAGGCCCCCTTTGATTGTCTTGTAAGCCTATATGGAAGAAGTCCATCTGTTTTCCCAACCCCCTAGACGACCCAGCTGTCTGATTTCATTGGAAGGGAGTGGATGCTGATGTGGTGGAATAAGGTCTCCTTCCGCTTCTGAACAAACAGTCACCCCTATTACCTCTTTGATTATTTCCTCCTCTAAAGTTTTCTCTAGGTTGATAACTGAACCGAGCAGCTAGTCCTGTTCCCCTGTAAAACCTTCCTCTTTTAGATTTCCAAAAGGTCTGAGGACTCATGGGAACAGTAATATTAATAGCTTGCTCAACAGCAGATCTATATTTAACCAATGATTGTTCATCAAACAAAGTAGGAGAAAGAGGGGAAGAACGTAGCAATGAATAAGCACTACCACTTGAAGCATTATTTGTGGCTTGCTCCCTTAGCTGGACTTTAGTGTTAGGGCTTTCAACAACATATCAAAAATGAGTTGTACAGGGAATATGGGGTCCCTTGTAATGCAGCAGCGAAACATTTGTCCACTTCTGAATTTTCTTCATAGTCCAGTACAAACTTAGTTAATAACTGACACATCATAATTGTGGGAATGAATGTTAAGTCTTTCAATACATTAGCCAGACTTCGTCTATTTCAGAGATCATCTTTGGGCAAATATCAGGCCAAGAAAGTGTAGTATCACCTACCCAAAACAATGAATGATGACCCACAGTTGCTTGTGCTTCCTGTCTCTTTGTAAGTGCTGAGAATCAGGAAGTTTAGAAACATTTTCGTAAAATACCTTGAATAAGGAAGCCACAGATTCAGATGTAGTAGAAAACAAAGAAGACTTAGATCTTACCAATGTTATCCAAGACCTGTTGGGATCATCCTTACACTCAATGTTATCCATCAGCTGCGTGGCAGTTGACAGCAGCCTGTTTCACTCATAGCAACCAACACTCTTGCCCCAGGTGGAAGTGGTTGCCAAAATGTGGGTAGGATGAAGTCAGTCTCAACAGGCTCTTCCTGCTCAAGAGACTGAATACTGTGATTAAAACCAGCCTATCGTCCTGATCCTGGAATCCACTGAAATCAGACTGAGTAGATAGAGATTTTTTTAGACTTCCTACAGCCCCATTGTCTGGAAAGTCCGATAATTTTTTTTTTTTTGAGCAGAAGCAGGCTTGTCTAAGTGGGGATTATGTTTCTTACTTAACACCAATAAACCTAAACTTTCTGCCAACTTGGGATCTTTCCATTGTTTTACATTTAAATATTTACTTCAAGGCCTTATTCCACCTATTTTTAATTTGGACCTGCAATAATTCTTTCTTATCACCTGTAGCTTGATGAAATTTAAAAATTTGATCATAACAAACTGAACAATCCATTAGTGAAAATAGGTTATTTGAGACACAGCTGCCATGAATTATGCAAGCCACATGAGGATCTATCTTAGTAATCCAAGTGGCTCTACATTTTTTATAATTACATGTACAGGTTGTACCTCTCCAGTCCGGCATTCTGTGGTCCGGAAACTCCCGTGGTCCAGAACGATTTTAGTTTGTCCAATAGGTAGATAGGCAGCTTTTTTTTTTTTTTAATCTGAATTATTATTATTATTACAGGAGTATTAAATTTTTGCCCCTCAGGCCCCAATGTGGGTCAGTGACCTATGCCCGGGTGGGCTAATCCCCTTAAAAAAAAAAAAAGCCGGGGGAAATTAAGGTTTGTTTACATCCAGTTCGGCTGCTCTCTCTCTGTGCTTGTCTATACAGAGTACAACATTTAACCCTTCAATATATATTCTAGCAGTAAATAAGTGTTGCTTTCATATTCTTAAGTAGAGTAATGACGACATGTTTTCACGTGTGCGCACTTACATACGCTCAGTCTCACTTTTTTTTTTACCATTGATGGTTAGCTACTTATATTGTTCCATTTATTAACATTAAATAACATTACAGGTACTTCAAGCAACCATATTAATTTTTTTACATTAATTTTACTACAGCTAAACTCAGGGTCTTATTTTCTTCAGTTTTATATGTAGAACCAATCAGTCACTGGTTTCGTAAGCTTTAACATAAACAATGCCGGCAGCCGTCTCGTCTCCTCTAATATTCCATGTATTATTAATAAATTGTATTGTTAATTTTGCACACACGTACATTAATTCAATAAAAACAAATTCAGAAACATTAATTAAAATATATAAGAACAGTAAATAAGTGTTGCTTTCATATTCTTATGTAAAGTAATGACGATATGTTTTCACGTGTGCGCACTTACATACGCGATCTCTCTTTTTTCTTTACCATTATCGTTAGCTACTTCTATTGTTCCATTTATTAACATTATATAACATTACTTAAAACAACCATATTAATTTTACTACAGCTACAACCAAGGTCTTATTTTCTTCAGTTTTATATGTAGAACCAGTCAGTCACTGGTTTTGTAATCAACAAAAACAATGCTGTGTCATTTCCTCATGTGTTTTAATTTTCTATGTATTATTAATGAATTGTATTGCTCATTTTGCACACATAAACATTAATTCAATAAAAAAGACATTCAGTAATAAACAATAATGAATCTTTTGTACATAAGAGAAATGACGCTGTTTACACGATTATGCCCGTTGTCTGCATGTTGGCGGGCCGTTGAAACCCGTCAAAATTCAAGTTTCCGCCGTCAAAATTTTTATTTATTTATTTTTTTGTGTGTTCCAATAAAATACGTTAAGAATTAAAAACTCGCGAAATTTGAGAAGCTACTATACGACATTTAACCCTTCAATATGTCTTCAAAGAGACCATGATGCAGAGAAAATGGTGCTAGTGCTTCCAGGCATAAGCACAAGTCACTATCTATCCAGGAAAAGGGTGAATTTCCATGGTCCGGCAATTTCCATGGTCCGGCACCGGTCAGGTCCCGAGGTTGCCGGACTAGAGAGGCACAACCTGTAGTATAGCCCCCTTGGGTCTTAGGTGAAACTACTACTACTGAATTCAATTTCTCTACTGACAGACAATTCCTTGTATGTAGTGCCTGAGCTAAACTTTCTAGTCCTTGTAGCTCATCACTCAATACTATCAACTCCTTGTGTGTAGTGTATGAGCTGAACTTTCTAGTTCTTGTAGCTCATCACTCAATACTATCAACTCCTTGTATGGTATGTAGTGTAGGAGCTGAACTTTCTAGTTCTTGTAGCTCATCACTCAATACTATCAACTCCTTGTATGGTATGTAGTGTAGGAGCTGAACTTTCTAGTTCTTGTAGCTCATCACTCAATACTATCAACTCCTTGTATGGTATGTAGTGTAGGAGCTGAACTTTCTAGTTCTTGTAGCTCATCACTCAATACTATCAACTCCTTGTACGGTATGTAGTGTAGGAGCTGAACTTTCTAGTTCTTGTAGCTCATCACTCAATACTATCAACTCCTTGTATGGTATGTAGTGTAGGAGCTGAACTTTCTGGTTCTTGTAGCTCATCACTCAATACAGTGACCCCTCCGTTAACAAACTCAATCCGTTCCAGAAGGTCGTTCGTTAACCGAAACCATTGTTTCAATGGGTTTTTGGGTAATTGATTCCAGCTCACCGAAAATTTCCTAAATTCAACAAAAATGATAGAAAAGTTCACTTACTTTGAGGTGTGTGTGTAGAAGGCTCCTGGATGATGATGATGATGATGGGATTTAGAATGGGGGTGGAGGAGAAGGAAGAAGAGAAGGCATTGGGGTGGAAGAAGTCACCCCATGGCACCATTTCACCCATAAAATTTTAGCTCTCTTGGTGTAATTCAAGATTATTTTCTTTAAATCAACACTGCACTGCATTATATATTGTCAATATGTAAAATATATTTCAAAATGACCAATAATTTGCTTGGAAACACAGAAAAAAGCGTTTAGTTGAAGAGAGTCTCAAGCAAGATGTTACCTCCAGTGAAAACAGAGAGAGACTAACTCCTGTTTGCTGTGTTAAGAGGCTGGATGCCGCGCATTAAACTAGTCACTTTACCTTCAATTATGTTCAATAATTGTTAAAATGACTAAAAATTGAATATTAAACTTTTAAAATTATTGAATAGTATAAACTTCTTGATATTTACTAAAATAGTAAGGAATTTAAGCCCTAGAACCGATTAATGTATTGGCGGACTGATACTAAAGCTGGTTGCCCGGTCAGTGCAAGCGAAAACATGTTGAGGTCGGTTCGTAAGAACTTCGTTAACCGAATTTTTTTTCATTAACCGAATTGAAGATCCTTATGGAAGGCAGTTCGTTAATCGAAATTACGTTAACCGAGGTGTTCGTTAAACGAGGGGTCACTGTACTATCAACTCCTTGTATGGTATGTAGTGTAGGAGCTGAACTTTCTGGTTCTTGTAGCTCATCACTCAATACTATCAACTCCATGTGTGTAGTGTATGAGCTGAACTTTCTAGTTCTTGTAGCTCATCACACAATACTATCTAAGAGGACACCATGAGTCACATTACAGTACAGTTGTACCCCGCTTAACGCGGTTTCACTTAACGCGATTTCTCATATACGCGGTGCCTCGCCAGAACCGAAGTTTCACTTAACGCGGTTCATCTACTCATATACGCGGTGAAGTTTAATAAATTTTTTTTTTTATTTAGCTCATAAAATTCATACAAATTACCCGGCCAGAATATAATTTACAATGCTGGAATTCTTACAATATGATGATCATTTTGAATACAAACATCATAGATTTTGCATTAGACATACAAATTTTAGATATAATGTTTACTCTGAGTAAATATGTTATCTTTTGTGCAAAATATATGACATTTATATTCAAAATATTCCTGGTCTTACAAGGAATCCAGCAATGTCAATTATATTATCCTAACTTTAATCTGAGTTATTATTTATTACTAAAAATGTAAATTACTATTTTCTCCCAAAGCTTCTCTGGTAGGGAGGGTTGGTGGCGGGACCGACCATCTGGCGCGGTTGGAAGAGGGGGGGAGGCAAGGTGGGGTACTTTGATTGACAGATAGTGTCGTGAAGAATATTTTTTTTTTTATTAACTGAAGATATTTGTTTTAGCTCATAAAATTCATACAAATTACCCGGCCAGAATATAATTTACATTGCTGGAATTCTTACAATTTGATGATCATTTTGAATATAAACATCATAGATTTTGCATTAGACATACAAATTTTAGATATAATGTTTACTCTGAGTAAATATGTTATCTTTTGTGCAAAATATATGACATTTATATTCAAAATATTCCTGGTCTTACAAGGAATGCAGCAATGTCAATTATATTATCCTAACTTTAGTTTGAGGTATTATTTATTAAAATCTAGTGGTTTTCCCCAAAAAATTTCTCAGAGAGGGAAGAGCCAGCAGTGTAGTGTGAGAAGGGGGGGAGGGAGTCGAGTCCATTATTTGAATGGACATTAACTTGGCGACTGTATTTTTCTATTTCTCTTAAGTATTAATTGTGTGCATGTACCATCATAAAATTAAGATGTTATTTTTACTAGAACATAGTTGTGTGTCATCAAAAAGTGGAGTTTGGGGGTCGGGCCAGTCTCTATTGGAATTAATCCCATATGTTCTGTTGTTCACTTAACGCGGTTTTCACTTAACGCGGTACCCTGTGGGTTCAATTGACCGCGTTAAGCAGGGTACAACTGTATATCATTATAAAAATATAAGGGAGAAAACATTTTCTCCCAAACTTAATCAATATGATTCAAAATTATCTCATTATTAGTAAGTTAATTCATTAAGATCTCTTATTGTTATATAAGTCACTCATTTGACAATTATAAACAATTAACTCACCATGACGTATCTCTCTCCCGACTCTTTTCTCAAGTATCCCTTAGCTCAATGAATTTTTTTTTTTTTACATAAAATAATTTAATTTAGAACATTTTATTTAGAGGGATCATCAAGATCTCTATTTGTTGCCAATCAGGGGCACAGACATTATCCCCCAAGTAATAACTTAAGCGAGAATCTCTATGTGCGGACTATCACCCGGCAGGGTTGACAGTGCTGAGTCGCTAACATAGCGCTCTATTGGCAACAGCGTTCACTATTACTCTAGCAATACTTATTGGGTTGAGAATTCCACCCTGAATTGTTCTCATATAACCCATATTAGGCTGTAAAGTCCATTTCAACATAACTCTAGATTGCTAGGAAGACCGGAAGGTCAACATTCCGGAAGGAACGCTAAGTCTAGCAGCCTTGCTAAAGTTCGCCTGGAAAGGCTGAACCCACTACTGAGGACATCAAAAATAAAGTTATGAAGAGAAAAACTCAAATCTGGTCTTTATGCTGAGAGCAATTAGAAAACCAAGGGCGGAAGCCCAAAGGTTTTTTGTGAACGAACATAAGAATAGGAAGAGAGACAGTCATGGCATTCATACTAGCATGTGAATAATTGGGACAAAGAAAACAGTAAACAGTCTACATATATATATACAGTGAACCCTCACTTTACGCGGTCAATTGAACCCACGGCGGCCCGCGTAAAGTGAGAAACGCGTAAAGTGAACAACAAAACATGGGATTAATTGAAATAGAGACCGGGCCGACCCCCAAACTCCACTTTTTCAGACAATACCTACGTTGTAGTAAAATTAACTTCTTAATTTTATGATGGTATGCACACACAATTAATAATTAAGAGAAATATCAATAATATTAGGCTTTTTAACACTTACATTAATAGAAAAGATGGCTGGGCACACGGGGATGGGGCATTGGTTCCGAGGCAGAGGGCAGATTAATGGCCCTCACCTGTATCACTTGTATCAATTGTATCACTATCCACCACAGAGGCTTGCAGGGCCTCTTTGTCAAACCCCTCAAAGTCCATATAAGTCCATATCCTCACTATCATTATCACTATCACTGACTTGGGCCGGCTGTGGTGGGTGGCGGGTGAAGAACTCGGTAATGTTTTTATGACTGGGCGACCTTGTGCGCACCCTGCTCGCGCCGCTCTCCGAGTAAAAGGGTACACACACCGCGGAAAGTGAGCATTCCAGTTTCGGCAGGGTACCGCATAAACGTGGAAACGCGTAAAGTGAAACCGCGTAAAGCGGGGTTTTACTGTATATATAAATAGATATAGTATTCACATATTCTCTTTCAGTGAAGATGTGCCCGGGAGGGCGCAGCGACATTCACTGAGTGACTTAAAGGCAAGGGATAGTCACATTGATCTAAACGACTTCACAAAGAAGACGTGTTGTTGTCGCCATGACTGACCAGAGATCGTATAAGAAATTGTCCCAAATACAATAATTGAGAGACATAACAAAATAAAAGTCACTCTACTTCATCACTGTGCTAATAAGTACAAATACCGTATATAAAATCCTTGCGGAGCTTAGCATTTCAGCAATTACAACACAAATTCTCAGAGCTCTCCATTGTTTGTACTTATAGCTGAATCGCCAGGCAAGAGATGATGGTGGCAGTGCGTGCGATGGGGGGGGGGTGAAGGGGTTTTTTTTTTCGACAATTGCAATTAAATGCCAGGTAGCAACGTGTCCTCCTAATATTACTTATTAAGTAATTATTAGATGTTTTAATTGCCTTTATGTTGGCCTGGCGAGTTATTGCTAGGCATTAACATACCTAGGTTAAAAGCTAAGCGTCGCATTCTGAGGTTGAACAAAAAAAGGTCTTTGCCAATATCCGCTAAGCAGATCAAGGTTGCTAAATACAGCATTATCCTTCCCTAAAGATTGCAATATATCACTGACGACAGGCATTGGATACCTATCTGGGATAGTATTTTTGTTGGCATGCCTAAAATCAATAACTGGGCGCCAACCTCCATCCTTCTTAGGGACTAAAAACAAAGGACTATTGAAAGGAGATTTTGAATGTGTGTTAACCTCCTGCTCTATCATATCCTGAACCATGTCCTGAACTACAGCGCTCTGGCTGTGTGGTAGTCGGTAAGCTGGGTATGTAAATTGGGTTTGTTCGCGGTTTTAGGAATTTGTGATGTGAGGTTAAATTTGTGTGACCTAGCTGTTCTTCTGGTAAAGCTACAATGTTTCTATGGTGGCAAGCAAATCTAGGAGCCTTGTCTTGCCCTGAGGGTGATCAATCACCTTAACATGTGGTGATATTTGGTCTATCCTCTCCTGTCTGGTTTGTTTAATTGAAGGTGAAACACTACCAATTGGGAATTGCATAGGCTGTTGGGCAACATGATTATGATGAACTAGGAAATCCCTTTTTCAATATTCTGAGAGCTCCTGTTCTGTTGAAAATGAGGACATCTGTTAAACCACCAGAACAAATCGTACTCAATATACACTCACATGCTAGACCTTTAACCTTGCACGTTTCCGTAAGACAGACTACGTCAGTCCTCGTGTACATGTCAGATAAACTAACAGTGGATCTGGTAATTTCCTCATTCAGAAAATGGAGAGTACCTGTTGAAACTGCAAGCATGATCATCCAACTTTTGTTGCTATAATCACGCTGGGCAAGTGAGTCTGTGGAGTTTTGGACTCGCTTTGACTCGGGATCCATCTTCCTCATAGTAGGAGCGGTGAACAACACACTCACCCATGCGGAGAGCAATGGTACAGACGTGTGCATGGCACTGTAGGAGACACCATTAACAGTGATAGTGTCACGTGCCTGAGCGCTCGGCAACTCGCTGCATCTGTTCACGCTTCCATTTCACACAAGCTACTAATAATTTGTTAATTGTACTTATTATATTATTATTGTTCTTAGTTACTTAGGTTGATTGTATATTTATGTATGTAATTTATATGCATCATTGTCTTACTCTGTTAAGTCACCTCAAGAGTAATGTTAATTAATTATATAAAATATCTAGCAAATGTCTGGATCACGTGAGACGCGCTGCTCGGCGTGCCCACGCTCCTCAGTAGCGAAAAATCCGTGGTATAGGTTAGACGTGTCTATTCGTTCTCTAGCCTTGACCTTTGTCTAAGTGCTTTATCAAGTCTTCTGCAATGCCCTAGGGGTATCAGGTATTAGTGACACGTTTAGTTAGGCCTAGGAAGGGATCCTGGTGGTAAGGTATCTCCTGTTTGGTAGGGATAATCATTTTGTATTGATTGTTATATATATATATTTCGTATGTCTTGTGTAATATAGTAATGTTAAGTAATATTTGTTTGGTCTAACTCCTTACAGTATAGTTTCGCCCTTCCGGCATCACTCTTATTTTATTATACAATTACTTATTCACTTAAATTCATGTTTGCTAATCATTACTCCCTTTAAAACATAAATTGAATTAATTAATTATCTTCCATTTTGTAATTCACTTATTTCAACTGGTCTTACTTTTTCAAGTACATTTAGTTGAGTAGGTATTTGGTGGAGATAATTATTGCCGTGTTCCCTGTTTGTACCTTTATTTGTTAATAACTTGGGGTAGGATTCACTCCCCAAGTATAAAGAGTAGTGGGATCACGACAATAGTATGTTTGCTAAGCTGAACATCTATCATGTTAGTTTTAAGAGTTGGAAGACCTAGTAATCCGTCAGCTGGTAAATTAAAGTCTTGGACTATATAGAAATCTGCAGAAAATGATTTACCATGCCTAGGAAAACGTAATGGCAATGTTACCATTCCTGTAATGTCCAGCTGAGTAACGGAAACACCTGGGAGATCGGTGTCAGTAGGTTGAATTAAAATTTCTCGGTGAGGGGACCTTCATTGTAGCTCTTGATAGGATGTTAATGGGATGACATTTGCACATACACCTGTATCAATGTTCAGGACCAGCTTGACTGACCCAACTCACACCAGAACAGATAACACATCAGCTTTATTCAACGCAGCTATTAATGAGGCTGCAACAGAAGTGTTGGTGAGTGGTGGTACTGGCGTACCTAACCTACGTCGGTCTGGGACTGGCGTTGGTCTTCCCCCGACTTCTTGTGAAAGTGACGACGCGACTTACTGTGTTGGGACACCTGGGGAAAGTCAATCCCTATTTCCCTACATCGTCAGACTGCTTGGCATTTCTCTGTAGTATGAGTGGGAGAATCATGGTATAAACACCATACATCAGCTGTCTGGTCTGAAACAGACTTGGTTTGAGCAGCTGTTGCACAAGTATTAGGTGGGTCTAGTCGCTGTCGCCGTTGAGTGGTTGGTTTGTTTTTAGGCTTAGCACCACTATACTGGGGATGGTAACAAGAATCAACTGTATGACCATTCTTCTTGCAATTCGTGCTTCGTAATTGTTGCTTCTTTGTGTCCGAGTTCTTGGGAACTCGTTGCTGAACTCGTGCCACAGGTGTTACTGTTCTCGCTAGAGGAATACGTGGTGGCCTAATAGTGATCTTGACTGCATAATCCAAAATGTCCTCAATGGGCTTATAATCGTGTGTCTTTGCCTGAATATATGCTGGGTCATGGACTGTTAGGATAAAACCGAGGAACTCCATTAATTGTGCAAAATTGTCTAGAGACATATTATTTTGCGCGTCCACCCTTGGTGAATCACTAAAATTGGCCATGATGTCTTGACAGACATCGCCAGCAAGGGAAACACTTTCATCATGTCTTCTGCGCGTATCATCTGTGGCAGATGATCAACTTACTTAAACATCCAATTCATGTGGCCCTGCTGTGTGCTTAATTCAAATAAACCAATTTGCGTCTTCCAAAACTTCGCATATGTAGGATGTGCAAAACCACTAGCGTCTAAATGTTGGCTAGCATAACTCCCTTCTTTGATGTGACCGCAAAAAAAAGCCTTGCGTTCATCATTTCCCGTTATTTTTATGTTTTTCATCGCGTCCTCGCATCCATGACCTTTAAAATTTGGTTACGCGAGTCATCTTCTGCCGTAAATTCGCAAATTCAATCAATGTGTGGTAAGACTTGAACAATGTTAGGTTTGTTATATGACATGCCTGAACTATTTGTAGCGATGTTAGTTTGGTTGCTAGACAACTTAGATCTAACTGAAAGATCAGATGTGGGATGTGAAGGAAGATTATGTGACACACTGTCTGTCTCTGTAGGATGAGAGGGAACCTGCCTGTAATCAGGTGTTGTATCATACTGATTACCAAACCTTAGGGTTCTATGGCATAAATTATCATATGATTGGTCAATTAAGTTTTCACTGCTCCCAACAGAAGTTTCTTGTGAATCTATGGATTCTATGTGTTCAGTATTTACACTCGTGCCAGTGGCTAGTCCAGTGTCTGACTGGAGTGCGTCTTCAGAATGATCTGAATAGTTAGTACAATACTCCACTAATTCGGTAATATCTGAACTTGTTAAATTAAAATGATCATCTATCAATGCTAAATGGACATAAAAAATCAGTCTATACAATAACCTTGCCCATCCATTTATAGGAAATGGTTGAATTATAAGTATCAATAAATTACCAGCGGAAAAATACTGGAAATAGAATACAGTACTTCAATATATCTATAGATACAGTATTTCAACGGTAAGACACTTATATATTAAAACTAACCTGTCACGACGCCTGATGTGTTATGGTGTGCTGTAGAATATGTTATTGTGTTTATAATACAGTGTCTGTCTGTGTTATACGGATTACAGTAAGTCCTCGCTTAATGTAGGGGTTACGTTCCTGAAAACACGACATTAAGCGAAACAACATTAAGTGGATCAATTTGCCCCATAAGAAATAGATAGAATACTGGAGTTTTGTTCCTGAGCCTCCCTTTATCCCATGAAAAAAGTTACATATACAAACAATTATTGCCATTTATATAGAGAATAGTACATAGAACTAACATATACAAAAAATTATTGCCATTTATATAGAGAATAGTACATAGAACTACAGTACTAAGTCTGTATTGGTACTCAGCGATGGGCGGAGGTGGTAGAGCGAGTGTGTGGTGGGTAGTGAAGCAAAAGAGGAGGATGGCGGGAGCGGTAAAGGAGTGTGGTGAGTCACTGAGACTCTGTGGCTGCCTCCTGCTCTGACTGGGGTACCTCTACCGCTGGTTGCTCCTCCTCCATTGTTGTTTGCTCCTCCTCGGCTGCCAGCTGTTGTGAAGAAGTTTCTGCCGTCCCGCGACAAAAAAATGAATCCAGTGTTGACTGCTTGGTGCTACTCATCTTCTTCTCCATATAGATCTCGGTGTAGCAACCAAAACTATCCTCAATGCTGTGTTGAACCTTTGATCTATTTTCTCTGTTTGGGTCGTCATCTCGAAGCATTTGCAGTGCTTGCTGGAACATGTTCAACAATTCTGCCAACCTCTTTGAAGTTAGCATTCGTTGAGGTTCTTCTTCGTCATCTTCTTCAACAGGACTGTGTTCTGTTAATTGTAGCAGATCTTTGTTGGTGAGCTCTTCTGTATGGAAAGCCAGGACATCCTCAATATCCTCTGATTCCAGCTCATCAAAGCTTACCTGTCTAGCCAAGCTGAGGATATCCCTATTCACAGCTGGGTGTTAAGTTTGTGAACCCTGTAAAACTGTTGATGCACTCGGGCCACAGTTTACGCCACACACCATTCAGGCAACTTTCTGAAACCTCTTCCCATGCCTTGCCAATGTTGTCAATTGCATGAAGAATGTTGAAGCCACACCAATATTCTCGGATCGTTGGTTTAATTTCTCCGTCTGTAGCCTTGAGTCGCTGGGCCATGGTACGGCGTAAATAATATGCCTTGAATGCGGCGATGACACCTTGGTCCATAGGCTGCATCAGTGCTGTCATGTTGGGAGGCAGGAATACAACTTTTACACTGTCATGCAAGCCATCGAGATTGGGAGGATGAGCTGGAGCATTGTCAAGGATCAGAAGAATTTTGAAGTTAAAGTCCTTGGCACAGTATTCCTTCAGTACGGGGACTGCGTACATGTTTAACCACTGGCTAAATATGGAGCCGGTTGTCTATGCCTTTTTGTTTGCCTTGTAAATGACAGGAAGGTGATCCTTAGAGTAACCTTTCAGGGCCCATGGGTTGGCTTGAAGTCACCGGCACTGTTCTCGCCAAGCAGCAGCGTCAAGCGGTCTTTTGCTGCTTTAAAACCTGGCGCACTTTTCTCCTCCTTGGAAATATACGGTAGGTCCTCCCAGGCATCCTCTTCCAAAAGAGACCGGTCTCATCCACATTGAAGACTTGCTTCAGTGAGTAGCCTCCTTGCTGAATTATCTGTTTGAATTCTGACGGGAATGTCTCGGCAGCAACCGTATCTGAACTGGCAGCTTCACCAGTCATCTTAATATTGTGGAAGTTATATCGATGTTTAAATTGTTGAAACCATCCTTGGCTGGCCGTAAAGGTCTCTTCCTTCGATCCTTCACCCTCTTCTGCCTTTATTTCGTCAAACAAGGATCTGGTTTCATGCTGGATAACCATAAAGCTCACAGGGGCATTGCTTTGATTCTGGTCCTCCATCCACATTGCCAGCATCTTTTCCACCTTCTCTATCACAGTGCTTCTAGTATGAGTCGTCTTAGTAGCACTCGGAGAAGAATCACTTCCAGCACTAACCTTAATCTTGTCAGCGTTGGTCCGGATAGTACGTACTGTTGTGGGGGTTAGACCAAGCACAGCGGCTATGTCCACAGCACGCTCCCCTTTTTCAAATCGGGTTAATCCATCCATTTTCATAGCAAGGGTAATGGTCTTACGTTGCCTCTTCACTACGCTAGCATCAGTAGTACTTGATGGGCGCTTGGAAGCCATTTTGAATGGTTAGAGTACAGTTTTAGAGCAAAAACACTTAAGCACCACAAATGATGTGAAGTCGTAACAGAGACTGCCTGAGCGTTGCTTGGGGACGCTGTGACGTTCCACGAGTGAGGGCAGCGCTCTGAGCCGAGAGAGCGAAGCGTGGCCAGACAAGAGTGGGTGATGCACCGAAGAAAGTAGTCCGTGGGGACGCAAAACGATGTAGTATCAGATCACCGGGACGTTAAGCGAATTTTTGGTCTCTAAAGTTCAGCGACGTAGTACAACCTGTATTAAAATTATTGGTCATTCTAAAATTTTGCCATCCAAGCTCTGTCTACATAAAGTTTTTCGACTATTATTTTTGGCTCATATATGTAACTTTATTCATTTATTGAAACTCATTTACATGCACACACACTCCTAAGGGCAAAGCTGAACTGTACATGTAATCAGAATAATGTACAAAATGATTACAGGTTGTAGCTCTCTAGTCCGGCAACCTCGGGACCTGACCGGTGCCGGACCATGGAAATTGCCGGACCATGGAAATTCACCCTTTTCCTGGATAGATAGTGACTTGTGCTTTTGCATGGAAGCACTAGCACCACTTTCTCTGCATCATGGTCTCTTTGAAGACATATTGAAGGGTTTAATGTCGTATAGTAACTTCTCAAATTTCGCGAGTTTTTAATTCAACGTATTGTATTGGAACACACAAAAAAATAAATAAATAAAAATTTTGACGGCGGAAACTTGAATTTCGACAGGTTTGAACGGCCCGCCAACGTGCAGACGACGTGCATAATCGTGTAAACAGCGTCATTTCTCTTATGTACAAAAGATTCATTATTGTTTATTACTGAATGTCTTTTTAATTGAATTAATGTTTTTGTGTGCAAAATGAGCAATACAATTCATTAATAATACGTAGAATATTAAAACACATGAGGAAATGACACAGCATTGTTTTCGTTGATTACAAAACCAGTGACTGACTGGTTCTTCATATAAAACTGAAGAAAATAAAACCTTGGTTGTAGCTGTAGTAAAATTAATATGGTTGTTTTAAGTAATGTTATATAATGTTAATAAATGGAACAATAGAAGTAGCTAACGATAATGGTAAAGAAAAAAGAGAGATCGCATATGTAAGTGCGCACACGTGAAAACATATCGTCATTACTTTACATAAGAATATGAAAGCAACACTTTTTACTGTTCTTATATATTTTAATTAATGTTTCTGAATTTGTTTTTATTGAATTAATGTTTGTGTGTGCAAAATTAACAATACAATTTATTAATAATGAGGAGACGAGACGGCTGCCGGCATTGTTTATGTTAAAGCTTACAAAACCAGTGACTGATTGGTTCTACATATAAAACTGAAGAAAATAAGACCCTGATTGTAGCTGTAGTAAAATTAATGTAAAAAAAATTAATATGGTTGTTTGAAGTACCTGTAATGTTATTTAATGTTACTAAATGGAACAATATAAGTAGCTGACCATTAATGGTAAAAAAAAAAAGTGAGAATGCGCGTATGTAAGTGCGCACATGTGAAAATATATCATCATTACTCTACATAAGAATATGAAAGCAACACTTATTTACTGCTCATATATATTGAAAGGTTAAATGTTGTACTCTGTATAGACAAGCAGAGAGTGAGAGAGAGCAGCCGAACTGCCGGATGTAAACAAACCTTAATTTCCCGCGGCTTTGTTGTTGTTGTTTTTTACGGGGATTAACCCACCCGGGCATAGGTCACTGACCCACATTGGGGCCTGAGGAGCAAAAATTTAATACTCCTGTAATAATAATAGTAATTCAGATGTTAAAAAAAAAAAAAAAAAAAAAGTTGCCTATCTATCTATTGGACAAACTTGAATCGTTCCGGCCCACGGGAGTTTCCGGACCACAGAATGCCGGACTAGAGAGGTACAACCTGTACTAAAATTTTTGTCTAGTGCAAACTATGGCATGTTTGCATTCAAATTAATCTCTATCTTATGAAAATTCCAGCAATGCAAATTAAATTCACCCCGTTCACTTCTATTAAATTTTATAAGCAAAAAACAAAAACTCAATCTAAAAGACATAAATTAACAATTAAATAATGGCATCCCCCGCGTTACGGAAGCCTGGGTTACGGAATTTCGCTCTTACGGAATTTGTAAATTATGACCAATATTTTCGCGTTACAGCCCGTAAATCCGCCCTTACGGAAATTGGGGTAAATTTTAACAAACACAAGGCCTCACACATGCCATTCAGACTGACAGACTTGACAAGTTTTACCAACCATAAAGACAGTTGAAGCTTTAAACATCACTCACAATGGATCTTGAATATTCCAGACATACCTAAGTTGCCTCAACAATTGCAACCCCAGTTGCAATATCAAATTCTGTGTCACTACTAAAAAATAATAGTCTCTGGTGCACTCTTAAGATTAAGAGAAAACGGATGACTCAGGGGTGCTGAAGTGAGAGAAAATGGACTCCTATGATGGGGCACTCAAATAAACATACACATAGCTGTATAATGCAATATTTTGCAATATTAACCCCTAAATTGGTGTTTTAAGAAGGTATATCATAAATTATTTAATGTACTGTATTGTATGTGTTTATAAATGTTTATTTTCATTAATAAAAGTGCTTGAATTACTTTTTTGGGGCCGAAAAAATTCCTTAGGAATGCATCTCCAGTTTTATAATGGAAATCAATGGGAAAATAGGTTTCGCGTTACGGAATTTTGCGATACGGTCAATTTTCCGGGAACGGAACCCTTCCGTAACGCGGGGGATGCCTGTATTTCACACCACAGGCACCAACTGTCAAACATGTCACTGTCACCCCTACCCCCCACCTTCCCGAGAAACGTTTGGGGGGAAAGCACTAGGCTTACAGTTTTAAACATATATAATATCTCAGACTAAAGTTGGGAGAATATAATTTGTATTGCTGGAATCCTTGCAAGACAGGGAATAATTTGAATATAAACGTCATATATTTTGCACAAAAGATAAAATTTTTGCTCTCTTTAATAAAATTCTTAAATGAGATCTAAAATTTGTATGTCTAATGCAAATTTTAGCTTGTTTATATTAAAATTAATCACTATCTTATAAGAATTCCAATAATGTAAATTATATTCTGCCCTGGTCGTTTCTATGAATTTTATGAGCTAAAAACAAAAACTCAAGTAAATAAACAAATAATACTTCACCACACTCACCTCCCGCTCCCCCTTCCCACGTTCACTCCCTGCCTTCCTCCCTCCCTCCCTCCCTCCCTCCCCAGACAAAAGTTTGGTGTTTTCGTTAGGCTTTAAAGTGTTTATCATATATAATATCTCAGACTAAAGTTACGAGAATATAATTTGCATTGCTGGAATCCTTGCAAGACAGCGAATAATTGGAATATAAACGTCATGTATTTTGCACGAGATAAAATTAATCACCTGTATCACATTACAGTAGTGATTTAAGAGTTCTAGTGTATATGTATGAGATATATAGTGATTTAAGGGAATTTTAGAAGTGTTTCTGACTTTATGCATTTTTGGATTTACTTTGTATATACTTTTCTGTGAGCTAGAACCAATTACCCAATATCCCATTGAAACAATTTTCGGTTAACGAACGACCCTCTGGAACGAATTGAATTCGTTAACCGATGGACCACTGTATTTATAAAAATATAGATTGTACACTTCAATAAGGAGAATACCATAATTAACACTGTAAGCAGTGAGTGTTAGAAGAGGACGGAGCTCATCTCAGATAAGCTTTAAATCAATGTCTGGCTATCGTGAGGATTGAGTAGATACTGACTAGAGAGCCGGCTTTAAGAGGGTTGACCGAATCATCTTTTAAGATGCTCTTGATAGAGGAAAATACCCATCACGTGATCTGAACACGATACCTCACAGCTCATGGAAAATTACGAGGGGTGATATAATTATATAACAAATGTATTAACCCGTATTTATAGAAGTACAACTGTGTATGAGACAGGGGCTTATACACCCCTGCATCACCTAGCATTCCTCTGCATCTCTTATCATTCTCCTGCATCACTTACCATTCCCCTGCATCACTTACCATTCTCCTGCATCACTTCCCTGCATCACTTACCATTCCCCTGCATCACCTACCATGCCTCTGTCGCCTACTACAATGCTTCAATCTCTGCTTGCAGTGCTGGTAAGTGTTAATTTTTTTTAAATTAGTAATTGCATGTAGAACATGTATATGGGGTGATTATGTTGTATTATTGTACGGGGGGTGGAAGTGCTATGATAATTCGGAATTTGGATAATTCAGCTGGGCCAGAACTCCATTAGTGCCAAGTTATCAATGGTTTACTACTATATTGTGTACATCGTTCACAAGAATATGATTCTCGCTCTTCCCCATCAGAAACATGATGACTTGACTTCCTGCCAGGGTATCTATACCTTAGGACCTGTCTTCCTATTTCCATTATCTCAGCTGGAAACAGAATCATGAATCATACCTTAAATCTGGGACCTTCCTTATAGAATTATTCGTACTTGTGAAGTGCTATTTAATGGGAGTGTTGTTTTTGCTCTACCTGCTTTCCCAAGATCCTTTACTTAGAGTGTGACACATGAGTGACCCACAGAGTTTGTGACTCGTTAGCTGTGGCAGAGCTGGATGCTAGTACAAGATGGGATTGAAAAAGTTTTCCTCTCAGGGATCTGGTGGTGCACTGAAGAGCAAAAGGCAGTTGAATCAGCATGTCAACATTTCCAATTGTCATGCTAGCTTGGTGTAGCTTTACAAGTACCATCGAGGAACTTGATGGCAATCTTGCTGGTTACATTTTTATCCCCCAACCATAAAAAGGGTTACTTTAGCATCAGTCCATCTTCTGCCATTTGTTCATAGTACCTAGTAGTTTCTAATCTATAACTCAGAGGTGGTAAATAAAAGAAATTGTGTCCCTTCCTTGGATATTCAGTACTGTATTATATTTTAGTACATGAGTATATTGTATTGCTGCCAGGATATGTTACTATGATAATGACAAAGCACTTTCCTAATTCAGATCATTCTATAATCCACAGGGCATTTTTGCATTTGTGATATACAAAATGCAGAAAAACACTGAAATTACTGGAGTATCTGAGGACACCAAAGTGCTTACAGAGTCCATGCCTGAAGATGAACGAGTAAATGAGTCGTGGCCTGAAGGTGGGCAGATAATAAATGGTTTGGAACAAGGAAGTCTTTCTCAGTCTTATGCTTAAGGCACTGCTGCAGCTTATAAAATTCTTACACCCCAATTCAAAATGGTAAGTGGGACTTATACCACAGTGAAGTAAATTTTATATTTTAGAATAAAAAATGGTACAGTATTTTGATGTGTTTTACAGAAAAACATTTTGTTTTGTTCACTGTGTTGTACTTTTTTAAATAACATATGAACCACTCAATGACAGATTCCTTAAAAACATTGGTAGTATTTTTATGATAGAATTGATGCACTTTTCACGCTTTAGTGTTCTGTTCATGAAAAACTTTTCATAAATCAAAATTTGTAAATCAAAGTACAATTTTCCATTGACTCGTTATAACAGCTGAGATACGTTCTTATTAGAATGAAAATCCCCAAAAGTCTTAAAATGCTACATAATATGAGTTTAATGAAAATTTTTGGTGAACAGTACACAACAATTATTAACCAACAACAAAAATCAAGTGAAATACATGCAATATAGTACAGTAATAATTATATACTTTCAAGAAACCTGATTCCTTGAAACTTGAGGTGGTTGTGTGGCTTAGGTAACAACTCTTAATATATTGTTTTAGTTTGTTTTATAATTTTATTGTAATGCTTACTTAATGAAGTACAGTATTGGGGTTGCCCCCAAAACACAAATGTTTTTCATATTTTAAGCTATGTGGCAAAAGTGACAATTGAACCACAATGGCACTTTTTACATACAATGTCTACCGTATGTATTTCTAGTTTCAGCAAGTTCTTGTGCATAGATTTGACATTAAATAATGTGAGAGTTGCTTTAAGCTTATCTAAAGATATTGTAGCTAATACCATCTCCTGTAACACTTATAACACTTCCGTACCTGTACTGTACACTGATCAGGTCTGGTACGGGAAGCCCCCGAGATGCCTGTGTCAGTACTTCAGGATCTGCTGATACTGTGAAAAAATTATGAAAAAAATGTAAGCCAAAGCTTCTCAAACCAGATTCTGCCTGTTTATTCAAAACTAATATTACTACACATTTTAGAAGCTGCTCTGCCAAGCAGTTGAATTTGCTGTTGCTTAGAAATAACCAGCATAAAAATGAGAGAAATAAAAATGTTTCCATCCATTCCCACACTCAAAAAAATTATAAATTCAACGTGCACATTATGAGTTAACAATATACAGTATACTAACTGAGAAACTTCATTCTCTTTTCTATCCTGCTCATAGAGATCTTAAAGCACATATTAATCGCTATATATTGGAGCATATACAGTACAGTGAGTTCTGCTATAACGCGTGTTTTGGTAACGCGAATTTGCTCTAACGCGATTTATGAATTCGGAACAATATTTGTATAACGCGAACGCTTGTTTGCTATAACGCGATTTTTGCTTACTATTTCTCCAATTTTGTGGTATTAACTGTGAATATGGTAAAGAAGAATATCTCCAAAAAGCGTTCTGATGATAGAATTCCCGGTGATTATCGTAAAAGAAAGGATATAACACTTGAAGAGAAGCTCGATGTTATCAACCTCAAAATCACCCTTCTCCCCCATCACTTTACATTCATATTTTTTCAAGGTAAAGTGTTAAATTTACTGTATGATTTCATTATTAGATATGAATGTAACATTTATTTAGACTGTGCTATCCTTTGTGTTAGGCTAACTACTAAATTTTTTTGATTTCGAGTAATCTGCACCTAACCCTATTTTCTCCATAAGCCCTGTTATTTCTATTACGCGATTTTCTATAACACGATATTTTACAAGAACACAATTATCGCGTTATAGCAGAACTACCTGTATACAGTACAGAATGGGCATACATTAACTATGTGCTGTAACCAAAACAGAAACATATAACATTTATTGCTGACTCGTATTTGAAGTCTTATTCAAATAAGAAATATACAGGGTATCCATAAATGTGCTGATTAAAGCATGAGAGCATACTGTTTTTAGGATAATAATTTATGGACACCCTGGGTATAATTATTTACTACTTTTTTTTTTTAATTAGTTTGATGGTTATCTCAACCTTTTCACAGGTGTTCACATACTGATTGATGAAGAAGGTAACTGTAACATATTTAACTACATATCAAAATTGGTAAATTGTACAATGTAAACCAAATATCCAGACCAATAAGGGAAGATATATACATGGTATATCACCCTGTCTGTAGTACATGATTGGAAGTGTTCTTAGTTGAAAACACCACTGTGAGTACAGGATGACTCTTATCCTTCAGTCCTCCACAAGAAAAAAATTAATACATAAACATAAAACTTGTATACAGTCAACCCTCACTTTACGCGGTCCCACATTCCGCGTTTCCACGTTTACACGGTGCCCTGCCAGAACCTAGGATGCTCACATTCCGCAGTGGGTGTACCCCTTTACGCGGGTGAAGTATAATTTTTTTATTTAGCTCATAAAATTCATACAAATTATTCGGCCAGAATATAATTTACATTGCTGGAATTCTTACAATTTGATGATCATTTTGAATATAAACATCATAGATTTTGCATTAGACATACAAATTTTAGATCTAATGTTTCCTCTGAGTAAATATGTTATCTTTTGTGAAAAATATATGACATTTATATTCAAAATATTCCTGGTCTTACAAGGAATCCAGCAATGTCAATTATATTATCCTAACTTTAGTTTGAGGTATTATTTATTACTATACCTGGTTTTCCCCCAAAAATTTCTCAGAGGGAAGAGCCAGTGAGTGTAGTGTGAGAAGAGGGGGAGGGAGTTGAGTCCATTATTTGAATGGACATTAACTTGGCGACTGTATTTCTCTATTTCTCTTAAGTATTAATTATGTGCATATACCATCATAAAATTAAGATGTTATTTTCACTAGAACATAGGTATTGTGTTGGAAAAAGTGGAGTTTGGGGGTCAGCTGGTCTCTGTTTCATTTAATCCCATATGTTATGTTATTCACTTTACGCGTTTCTCACTTTCCGCGGTACCCTGTGGGTTACATTAACCGCGTAAAGTGAGGGTTGACTGTATATAATCCCTTTTCCTTATGAATGCTTTGTGAAATAAACTATTGGTCACCCCTACTATAAGCAAGGCTATGTAAGGATCCCCTGCTTCATGAAATCACCCATCACTGGTGAAACAATAATGAAAGGCAATGACCAGTAAATCAATACCAAACAAGGGAAATAACCACAATATGCAGTATCTGTTGTATCACACAACTGTGTGATGTAAGTTTAGGGTTTGAGTTTAAAAAAACGTGTTACAATGTCACGTCCCTAAAAAGTGTAAAAAAAAACCCACGTGAAGGATTAAGTAATTTTTCCTAGCAATTAAGGGAGCTTGATTTTTCATTTATGTGCAAGTAGCATTTTTATGTTCTGTTTTTCACCAAACATAATTTCAATTTTCATAATACTTTTTTTTTTGCTCCTTTGCAAGTTTAGTTGTTTATCATAACCAAGAATATGAATTGATATTGAGAAAGAAATAGAAAGATTCATTTATTATGTACCATATTTGAGTAGAGTAAATGATAACTTTGGCCAGAGAGTAATAAAAGTGTTTGTAGTATTGTTGAAGAGATTACAACAACAGTTTTTGTCAAAATTAAAGGTTAATAAGGTCATGGAATTATGTTATGACATTTTAGTCAAACTAAACTGTATTGTATTGATAGTTAATATTTTATTTCCCTCTAAATAAAGTTTTGACATTGAAATGAGTTCTGTCTGTCTGTCTATTCATCTGAGTTTCATAATTCCAGGTTAAATTCAGAAACCAACTTATTACATAATAATAAAAGTTGATATGCAAATTAATATGTTTGTAAAAATTTGCTTCTTGCTGTATAGGACCAAATTTTATTTTATTTATTTTCACAGGATTTAAACATGTAAGTCCTCTTGTTTATTTTATATCATATATACTATATATGGGCCATGCATTATGTGTTGCTTTCATAGAATTATTATTAACCACTGCTGAATATAATCACCTGGCTTTAGCTAAATAAAATATTAAAAGTGGTGTCCATGTTGTGAAGAGGTTAACTCCTAAAATATGACAACTTTAATCCATGAAGTACAGTTTCAACATACTCTTGGGAATAGGCACCATCTTGAAAGGGAATAAAACATTGTACTTAAGTGGTTAAGACATACTGTATTATTAATTGGCCTTATTCACTGTACTCTAGGAGTTATAATAACAATGATAATATTTATTCAGCAAAGTTGTCATACAGGTTTACAATTGGATAATCATGTTTATATGCTATGCAGTTATACAGTTCAGCATGAATATAGACAATGTAGGTATGCGGTGCAATAAGACCGTGGGAGTACTGTACAGTATACAGTAGTTTCCTTTGTGCCGAGACAGTGCAGATAAACAATGGTAAACAGTTTGGCAACTTGACCAAGGATAGCTGACAAGGCTAACAGGGTCTTAGATTCTTGCTTAGGTTTACATGTGGTCTAACCAGTAACAGTATGTCTTCAGCAGTATTAGTGAAAGTTTATTTGATAGACTTAAACAAGTATTACATTGCACTTGGACTATCCATGGCTGACAGATCACTTCCACAGTTCTACATTCTGTGCTGTAGCTTCATATATTATGTATTTCTTTGTTTTAGCTTTGAGTTGCTTAATACTACTACGTATAACTGGATTTGATGTGGTCTGGTAACTTGTTCCAGTCTGTTATAGCAATCACTTAAGTAATCATGCTCAGGAGGTTGGCATCATATGCAATGATTGTAATCGTAGTCAAGGGGTTAAAGTGGGAAATTGGTACACATATTTTTATTATATGTAGTTACTAAAATTGTTCATTCCAAATTGGTGATTTCTAATCAGTGAACCCTGTTTAGTACTGACTAAAGGGATTGTTCTCTAGTATTTTTTGAATTCTTACAAGCCTTTTCCTACTGTGCTGCAAGATGGCCACAGTCAAGAACAAATACAAACTCCTTTTACTTTTCTTCATCTAGTCATTGAAGCTGCTCTGACATTCTCATAGACTATAGTGCGTTTGTTCTCAGCTGAGAAAAGATGCCCCTTCTCCTCCTCAAAAGTTACAACTGATTGGCCGTTGCAAACCTGTCCGATTATGTCCTGAAGTATTGATGTATTTCTAAATAAGTTAACAGTGGCGGGAAAAATGTGAAGTTGTTCGCAGTCATATTTCCCGCCTCTGCTGACGGTCGTATAATATTTCAATGTGATTCTGATCTTTAAAAATGTTGTTTTTGCATAATGTAGTATTACTGATACGTAATTTGTCTTAGTATGCCTTATTGTGGGTAAAAATAAGTATACACCTTTATTAAATGCATCCTCCGAAGGCGTGAATTTGCTACCAGAGTTTAACAGTTAATTCATGTACAGTATAATACTTCTGACAAACTTCCTACGTGCTTAGTTTGAAATAATGAATGTATGCATCTTTATAAAATTTGGCTAAATATCTTTCTCGTCAGAAACGGTCATCCCAACGATTATGAATAAACTTATTTAGAAATACATCAATTCTTCAGGACAAAATCGGACAGGTTTGCAACAGCCAATCAGCTGTAACTTTTGAGGAGGGGGCGGGGCATCTTTTCTCAGCTGGGAACAAAAGCGCTATACCTGATGTTATGCTTTCCTATCATTCAATCGTTATGCTTGGATTTGGTCTTCCATTCTACCTTTGAATTAAACAGTTTTACCAATCTTTCCCGTTCCCATTCTCTTAACACTGTACCTCCATTACCCTCCATTACCCCTTGCTAAACCAAAGTCAGCTTTGTCAGACACTTCTTTTATTTCCACATCTTCTCCTACTATAGTCATACAAAAAATATACATATTATCTTGAAACTCCATTTCTTGTCCAATCAGCGAAGATAAGCAACGCGGGTCTGGTGAGTACTTGGATGGGTTACTGCCTGGTTCTAACAACACCAGATGCTGCTGGCCTATGGATTCTAATGGAAACAAGCCTCTCATGGCCTTGTCAGTTGTCCTTGGTCAAATTGACTGAATAACAATTATTATTACAGTACAATATATTCAACGATTGCAAATGTACGGTATTTCACATTATACTGTATTTAGAATATTTCTTAATTTTTAATAGAAAGTATTTGGATTATGCTTGTGTGAATATTTAAATGCAAAAAGTTCATCCTACAGAATGTGATATGTACAGTTAATATTTTTATTAGAATTATTATTTGATACTTGGTTAATAATGACATCTCTCCTTATAGTGCAGTGATTCCCAAAGTTTTTCACATGGTGCCCCCTTTTGTATTTACCAAACCCTCCCCTCCCCATTTTTAAAATCACCTTATACATACTTGTATTTATAACTTTGAAGATCAACTAACTCGTAATTATTTTATCCATGTATTTTGTGAATATGTGGAAGATTGAAATATATTAAGGGAAAAAAAAGCTCCACAATTTTATTGAAAAATTTAAATTTTCATAATAAAAAAAAGTAAATGCCCTGTATGTGTTTTTCCCGTGGCCCCCGAACCACTTGTACATTGTTATAACATTTTCATATAAACCATAATTAAAGTTTGATTGGCATTTCAGTATGTGAATTTTTTTAACCCTTAAATTCCACGATAGATTTCCATGGCTACCTCTGCCGAGTGCAAAACATTTAGCTTTTTTACAGTACTGTATTATAAATTATCACCTCAAGATATTATAATTAAATGACGCCAGTGCCAGCCCCCCCAAAAAAAATCTTATAGAAATCAACTCAGAATGGTCAAAAACCTATGTAAGCATAAAAAAAAAATTCTTGCTGAGTATTGGCAGTCCAACATGAAACCTCTTGACATAGCCTATGTCTGTCACCATGAGAATGGCTGCCAGCTATTACCCTCTCCCTGCTAGTACTCTTTGCGCTGTTTCCACATCATGCACCTTCTTTGTGTTGTACAGTAGATCCAGATCCAGAATAATAAAAGACTCGGTCTATTATATACCACCAACATTCACTATCACCACTGTTACAGATTATTAAAGCATCTAGTTGATTTGTTCCTACACTTCCAATGATCACTTGGTAAATAGGCAAGAAAGTCAACATGAAGTTTCAACACTGTAGACAGGGCAAAGTGTAATCAATATAATACTGTAGTGTTCAATTAGATACCGTAGGTATCAATTTAATATGGTAGATGGTAGCTAAAACAAAGTGTGACAGTTTTCTTATTAATACTTAAAAACAACTTACAACAAATAATCATAAGAAGCTCACACAAGGACAGTATTAATATTTAATAAACACTGGTAAGAATGTTAGAAGGTGGTTTCTCTGAGTATTGGCACCAAAAAACCACGTAAGTACAATAATGATTGACTTCAGTTATGATATGTTCCACTTGTAAGTGGGCATAAAAATAGCAAGTATCTGTACGGTATATAAATGTATGTAAGGTTCTTTTGTCTCGTCACTGAGTGGTAAATGCTTCACAGTTAAGTCGTGAGCTCTTAGAAATCACTTTTTTCCCACTATGAAAATTAAGGCTTGTACAAGACCCCTAAGACAAAATAAAGTAGTAAGGAAGGACTTATCGTTACAGATGATCCAATATGTAAGTTGGACCCACGGAGAACTGGTAGGTAGACCCAGTGAAGATGTAGTAGGCTAGTGGGGTGACCTATCAGTCGAATACAGGGAGTGGTTTTTAACATCAGCTAGGGAGGTAAGGGAGAGAGAGAGCGCAGAGAGACTGTTCCCGGTGAGTGCAAAGTTTTATTCACCTCGTGGGTGTGGATAGTGGATGACATCACATTTCATTCAATGGATGATTGGTCGAATCTTCCCACTACAAGGTCCACATGGCAGACAGAGGAATGAGGGGAGGAGGTTTTAGAGTGGCGGGTGGACTTTTCCCGACTGAGTGCCACCTCCCAAAGGAAGGCTTTGTAACACTTCTGGAACTTTCACCGACAATATGCATGAGGGTAGCCTAATACGTAACACTCCCCTCCATAGAAAATATTGAAGGTTTGGCCAAAGAAGTGGGTCGAGCCTGAGAGGAGACCATCCTGGTCGCACTTCATTAATGGTCCTTGAGATACATATAGAATGAGCTTGACTTTCCCCAGAGTACGTAAAGGTAACAAAGTCACTTCTCCAATGACTGAAAAGCAGGATTGGTAGAGCAACAGCTTAGCAGAGTGATGTCAGTTTGGTTAAGGCCTCTGTATTTCTGGTTTTGTAGTCAAGTAGTCATTACTGGTTCCACCGTACAATTCATGAACACCCGTGAAATCTGGTTCATCTGATATAGTGTAGGACTCTGTTACATTCTTTGAAAATAGTTGACGAACATCAGTTTTAAGTACAGTTCCTCTGAATTGGCTTGGGACTTTGTTACACTTTCTGAAAATAGTTTGTGAATATCATTTGAGTAACGTTCATCAAAGTTAGTTGGAGAATTGGTTACATTATCTGAAAATAATTTACAATCATCATTCAAATGCAGTTCATCTGAGTAAGTTTGAGAATTGGTTACATTTCCTGAAAATAAATAGTGATGCCCACTCAAATCTAGGTCAGGGGAATTAAGTTCAGTGGTCTGGTACCCTGTTGCTACACAAGTAGAAGATGACAAAGGTTTCTCGTTCACTATGTTGAAATTTACTTTATGTTCTTTTACAATTTTTGGTTGAGGTTTTACTAATGGGCCAGCAACATCATTTTCCAGAATCAAGTCTACTCCTTGAACTGGCATTGGTCTGTCATGGACGGCTACTGTAATCCAACCACAAATTAATTCTGAGTACGAACACACGTCAGCTAGAGGTAGGGCAGAATATCCTAACCACTTGTATAATTACTTTGAATGGTAGGAAATGCACCTTTTCGAATAACACTGTACACCATTTCATGTGTCAAGGGAAACGCTGCGGATATGCTAGTCAGACACCGCTCAGACGAGCAATGATACTAGTCACACGCACACATTCTGAATGACAACAGCGGACTAGCAACAGCTTCTCTTGTAGCGTCTAGTGACCCCTCTTAATTAATTAGTGCAAGGTGATCCTTGCCAGCAGTGCCACAAAGGGGCGTATTAGATATGTACTGGAGGTAGATTAAGTGGTGACGGAAATCCTTTGACAAGCACAATAGAGGCCAGTGTTTACAAGTTGTAAATACAGTCCAATGTTCGTTGTAAGTGAACAACCCTGAAAAGGAACTGATAGCCGGCCTTTTCGGAGATCCTGTTAATTAACAACTCCTGTTTTTGCCCTAGAATGCTTTTTATTTAATTAAGGGATGGTGGTTCACCACCCCAGGACCAGCCCCATGGGGGGCAAAAATATAAAAAAGCCTACCCCTTGTAGAGGGAAAGGGGATGACCTGGACCAAAATGACCAAGGTAGTACCTCGTCTCAAAGTGGAGAAATATAAGACATAACATTACCTAAACCACTCGCAGACTAACCAACGGAAGACTTCCAGATAAGACCTGAAAACACCCAAATCATTAGATACCAGATGAATGACCAGGGCTCCTTTGATGGCATTAATGGATTTATTATAAGTACTGTAGTAAATATATTAAGGCCACTATTGGGGATGTGGTGAATGTCCGGCGCCTGAGGAACAGTGAACTGCAGGGTGAGCTAATGAACTCTTAGTCAGGTTGAAGATGGCATGAAACTTCAATTCTTTCATAATTATGAAGTAAAGGCTTGTGTACCTAACTTCCTCAATACATGCAAATTTTAGCATTTGAGTGAAGAAGATATTGTGGACTTGATTTAGAATCAAGATGTAGTTGCTGCTCGAGATTTTTCATAAAGATGGTAGATGGTACTAGGCAAAACACATGGACAGTAACCTTGACATTTGGTAAGACAACTCTGCCTGAACACAGTGGTTGGGTTTGAGAGGGTTGCAATGCGACCCTACATCTCCTTTCCACTTAGATGTTTTAAGTGCCAACAGTTTGAACACAACACCAAGTACTACAGAAACCCTGTAGTATGTGTGCGTTGTGCCCATGAAGGTGTGCACGAGGAAGAATGTCCATCAGCTCCTGAAATGTAACAACTGCAAGGCAGATCATGCTGCTTCTGACAGGACCTGTGAGGTCTGGAAGAAGGAGTATGAGATTGCAGAGTTGTTGCACTGTAAAGAATTGGCTATAAGGAGGCGAGAAAACTTGTGGAGGGAACCCAAACCCCTACACAAGGAGTCTCATATAGCCAATGCTAAGGTGAAGATGACCAGCAGTTCTTCTCAGGCAGATGACACCCACAAAGTAGCAGTACCGACCGACAAAATAGTAGAGTGGCAAGACCAAGAATCTTCAATGAGACATCCCTAGTCCCTTCTACTCCTACTGGGAAGAACGATAAAAAAAATTTGACAGCAACTAAGGCTTAATATTCCCAATCTATATTCAAACCCCCTTCAAGGCTTGAAGCCCAACACCTAATGAATAGATCAAAGACAAGTGAGAGATATGCATCACCTCACCGTCATACCTCCAGGATGCCTACGGATGCCATGGAGGTCAACAGCTATACTAGGGGGAGACCGACCAGCCGATCCCCTAAAGATCACCCTCAGCTAAATAAAAAAAAAATTTACACTGAAGAACGTTCCTCCTAGCTGCTCTTAAATTTTAACATTCACTTATTACAGTGGAATTGTAGAGGTGTTCAGAATAAACACGCACAGTTTGCACACTTGAAATCAGTGCACATACCAGATATCTTCTGTCTACAAGAGACACTTGTGGAAGGGGAGGATGACCCTCTCCCCTTCAGGAACTATACGTCATATAGGAATGATAATAGAAGAGGCATCATTCTGTACATACATGAGCGACTGCCTCAGAGACAGAGAGAGATTGTTTTAAACAGTCCTCTGTGTTTGGTAGCATGCAGGGTGAAATTTGGCACTACTTACTTACCGTATATCTCGGCTTATAAGACGGAATTTGAACATTAAAAAAATCTGCCCAAAGTTAGGGGGTCGTCTAAACCACCAAGTATAAAATTCTTACCTCTTAAATATTGTGGTTTAGTTTGTCAAGAGTGGTGATGGAAACATCGTAAGCCACTCACAAGGTCTTACCACTAATTATTTTATACTGAAACTTACGTTTGGCAAGCTGGATTCAAATTTAGATTACCGGTATATTAAAATAATAAAAATGTATTATAAACCTGTCTAACATACCGTAAAAGAGAATTATACCCCTGTAATAAACACAGCTATCATCACACACCCCTCCCCACGCCCCCCCCATTTGCCAGTGAGGAGACAAGAAAGGGAAAGTGACCGCGAGATTGGGCTATTTTTAGCCGTGGAGGTGGTCAGTAATGCATATCGGTATATTTACTGATAATAATACTTAAAATTTATTTTTTTACAAGGAATATTCAGTAAATGACTGCATTAATTCTTGAAACTACTGACAGTTAAATACAGACGCTTAAGTGACGTCACTAGTGTTTACACTACACCAGCTGGTAACATTTGATGCCATTACTTGAAGTGAATTGGCCTTATTTAAAGTAACTAACCATAAATAAATACAAAAAGTAAAAAAAAGATCAAAAGTGAGAAATAATATACTGTATGTATGTTGTGTTGTCAAAGTTAGAGGAACAATTCAAACTGCAATTGTGTGTAAATGAGGCAGAAAGTCAGGTCAGCGCTGAACCTGGGACTTGGTCACAATTTTCGTGATGCCATATGGCAGCAGGGTCTACCATTAGACAACACATTATGCTTCCAATATCTTCCCAGGCGGTAGTATCTACCTGTTTGGTAGCTGCCTACTACCTACACAATTTTTAGTAATATTACTTTGATACATGATAAATTAGACAATGAAAATAAACATCAAATTTAATTACCAAGACGCTTCCCATTGGCAGCTGTAAGAAGAGGGGGAGATGGGCTATTTTTATCCCGTCTTTGTGTCTGAAGTGGCCAGTAATACCATATATTTACTGATCATAATATTTACGGTATCTATAAATAATTAATTTAAAATTTATTTTTTACATAGAATATTCAGTAAATGACTTTTAAATAAATAAACAAATAATTCGGTAAATCTATTTCAAGTAAATGGAAAATAAGCAAACAAATGTTATTTACCACCACCCCTTCCCTCTGGCTCAGGGTGAGATGGAGGGGAGATAAAGAAGGCTATTTATAGCCCGTCTTTGTGTCTGAAGTGACCAGTACCCTAATGCACCATAAATAATTCATTTAACATTTATTTTTTGTTTTTTGTACATATATTTTGTTGTATATATATATATATATATATATATATATATATATATATATATATATATATATATATATATATATATATATATATATATATATATATATATATATATATATATACACCTAGACCCCGACTTACGACGGGGTTAGGGACCCAAATCCAGGTCGCAAGTCCGACATGGTCGTAAGTCCGACATAGATAAAAAAAAAATTTTAATAAAAAATCTACAATGAAATACAGTACAGTAAAAGTAATGAATAATGATGAATGGATACAGTACAGTGAAAGTAATAAATAATAAGGAATGGATACAGTGTGACTGAGCACTTAACCTTTAATGTAGTCAGCTGAATGCACATGGGGCCCCCATAATTTTCTAATTATACATGGAGACTACATTAACTGAGAAACGTTTCGGCATAGAAAATGCGTGTGTCATTTTAAATTTTTTTTTTTTTTTTTTTTTTATCTATATCTGAGGCGGTCCTAAGTCCGACGGTCGAAGTCCACGTAGTGGTAATATCGGGTCTGGTGTATATGTATTAGTATGTGTATATATATATATATATATATATATATATATATATATATATATATATATATATATATATATATATATATATATATATATATATATATATATATGTATGTATGTATGTATGTATGTATGTATGTGTGTGTAATATGTAGCGTGCGGTTTATTGAAAAGTTCTGCAGCCGAGGCTGAAATATACATTGGACATAAATGACTTATTACATACATTGGTGGTTTAACAAGCCTTCTATTAGAGAAAGGTGAACATATGAATATTCAGATTAATGTGGTGTTAGACAGCAAACACGTGAGTTGTAGTAATTCCCTCACAGATGGTGTTATGAGGACTTTGCGTGGTGTAGTAATTCCTCACAGATGGTGTTATATGAGTGAGGGTGCCGCTAGCCTTCCTATCGAAGACGGATTAACACATACGTTGTTGGGTCTCATGGGCGCTATCACTGGTACCTGGGACTCACTGTGAAGGTTAACTTGAATACGACTTTTACTGTTGAGTTGTTCTCACTGACTCAGCCTGTTCACCAATGTTCACCTCTTTTCTTCTGGTTCCATTCCTTTCCCAAATGAAATTGTAACTTCTGGCGAACCTGTTGATACTCCGGGGAGAAGATGGTTCAGAGGGGTTAGTTGGAGCCAACAACAGTGGCCCCTTCGAGAGGCGCCAGGAGCGCCTTGACCTCTTGGTGGTCAGGATGTATGTAATATGTATATAATATATATATATATATATATATATATATATATATATATATATATATATATATATATATATATATATATATATATATATATATATATATCAAGTAAATCACTGTAGGTAGCGTGATCTAGGTATATGCTGATAACCAAGGAAAGAAAAACACGAAGTTCCCGTAACTTCGTGTAATTCACATCTTCAGGTGGTGGTACAGACTAGAATAGGTAATACAAATCAAGGTGTATATATACAGAGAGGTGAGACCAGGTCCACAATGGTCAGGTATTAGGTATGACCTCACTAATCTTTAAATAACACAACTGGCGTTGGTGGTCAGGTCAGATGGTGGCCGCCTTCTCACCTGATCACAAATCTTCTTAATTACAAAATTGTCCAGCTGCGTGCTACCCGTTACTCAAATTCATGTTGAATGCTTCGGTATGTTTAATAAGACTAGATTTATGATGTTCCTACTGTCAATGACATGGTAATTATTGAGGAGTATCAGTCAATGCAATGCTTTTTTATCCTCAAATGAACAAACAGAGCATTGGTTCCTGCCTGTCCTAATACTATTTGTATTTGTTTAATTCTAGTTGCAAGATCTTTACCTGTCTGGCCTAAGTAAAACATATTACATTCTTGCAAGGAACTTTATGTAAACCAATTGTGTTGTTGGGGGTTCTTGATTAACATTTGTTTAACAGTGCATGAGTTTTTAAATGCCACATTGACGTTCCAGGTTTTAGCTGTGCAGGAATTAAGAAGATTTGTGATCAGGTGAGAAGGCCGGTCATTCTTATGGTCATGGGTGGGCTTGGGATCGAATTCTATAAAAGTTTTCTTAGTAAATGTTTGACATTTGTCCTGAAAGATCTAGAATATTTAGGTTTGAGCCAATATTATATATATATTTGTATTCCTCATCAATGAATTCGGACTGCGAATTCTCAAAGCGTAAAACATTGTTGAAAATGCTGACTGTTTGACTTTTATTATGGTGGGCAGAATAATAATGAATGTATGAACACACATTATTTGATTTTCTATAAATACTGACCTTAAAGTGTTACCTATTCTGTGTATCCAGCAGAGTCTAGGAATGGCAATTTACAGTCTTGCTCTAATTCCACAGTGAATTTGATCGAGGGGCTAAGTTGTTAAGTTGTGGCGAGGAAAGCTTTTGAGTCCTCATTACGGCAGAGACACATAATATCATCAACATATCTAAACCAGACTGAAGGTGGTAAAATATTGTAATAGTTTCTTTTCAAAGATTCCATATATAGGTTGCTTTATATACAGGGTGAGAGTGGATTACCCATTGCCATACAAATTTTGAGCTATTATTCTCATTGAATTCAAATTTGCAATCCTTAATACATAGTTGCGATGGTTTCCCAATGAAATTAGATCTTCGGGCAGACGGTGAAATATTATCCAGGGAATCTATAAAGAGAACTCAGTAAATCATCAACTGGGACCTTTGTAAAGAGTGATGTTATCAAAACTGACCAGTTTAAAATCATAATTAATGTGTAAGTTATTGAGTTTATCAACCAAATCATATTATTCTTGATATTGGAGTTAGAAATGTTGCCAACTGGGGATTTAGTAAAAAGCCTTAACCATTTAGATAGTTTATAAGGGTGTTAAACTAGGCTAATGATGGGTCTTGGGTTATTGAACTTGTGGGTCTTGATTACTACCGTACATGTATGGCAGTGGAGGACGTTGAAGTAAGATGTTTAATGAGAGTAGCTTTGCCTCTCAATAGAGACTTCAGTTTTTTGTTGAACTGGGTGTTGTTGACGGTGGCAGAGGATTATTTATGAGTTTAGAATATGTTGTAGTATCACATAAAAGGTCATTCATTTTTGAGATATACTCATCTTTGTTTAAATCACTACTGTGATGGCTTTATCTGCTTTAGTGACATGTAGATCCTTATTTTTCTTAAGGAGCTTGGATTGCTGGTGAGATCTTTCTGGACAGTTTGGAATGCAAGGCTTGGACACCACTTCTTCACTTGTCAAATTACTGAATTTATCAAATTGCAAAATGCTCTGGCTATGTCAACACTGTCGACTCCTTGTTAGAACCATCAAAACTTAAACCATAGCCGAGAGGCACACAAAGGTAACATTGTCTAGTTGTTTAGAGGAGAGATTCACTACACAGTTGTGATTGGCATCCCTTAGATCCAGTCACACTAATTTCTAATAAAGGTGCCAATTTGTGGTCTATCTTAGCTTGAGGATCAGAACGCTCACGTCTCAGGGTTATAAAAACAGTAATCCAACATAGACTTTTTTCCAATAACTCGAGAGTATGGTCATATTAAAAAGCACGCTTTTTTGTCTTCTGTCTGGAAGGCTTCATCCACTTCAATTTTCTTTATTTCCAAAATGTTTCTTAAGGATGATTTCTTGGGACTCATCAAAGGGACAGTCAGACATCTTGGGCCACGTTGTGGGAGGATTGATCAGGCATAACTTTCCGGGAAATGGCGGAGAAATTTCAAGCGTATTTTTCGAATTTGTGGGCCTTGATCATCGAAGTATTCAATGCTTGAAGGAGACAGTCCAGGACAGCTTGTACAGAGGATGAAGAAGTGGGCGCGTGGAATCCATTTATGCAGTAAATCACTGTAGGTGCTTGGCGTGATCTGGAGCATATGCTGATAACCACAAGGAAGAAAAAACAGAAGTTCCCAGAGCTTTCGCGTAAATTCCACATCTTACAGAGGTGAGTACAGACTATGAGGGCTGCTACTGCCCACCATTTATGAGGGCTTGAACTCCACACCATTTATAGAGAGGCACTCTGTGTGCCAGTAACAATTCCTTTTACTCTTATATTTATATCACCATTGGTAAAAAGCGTGGCGATGGGAAATAAATGAGTGAATTAATAATGGTAATAAACAATAGGAAAGAGATAACGGTAAATACTGTAGGTAATAATAGACACAATTATGCAAATACAAAGTTTATTTAACATGAATATGAAATTAGAAGAAAGGAGTATGTTGTACTAACAGACGAAATCTAGTACTAAGGCCCTCAGGCTCAACATACTCACACCATTACTGGGTGGACATACTCAATAACACTTCCGCCCTACTGAATTGTGGACATACTCAATAACACAAATATGATAGTCATAGCACCATAAATACGAGGGCGCTGCCTACCTTCAGTCGTCCAGGTGTAGTACTCAAGCTTAACAGCCATGGGGTCAGCCACCATGGGTACTATCGACGAACTCCGGAGATCCCAGTGGATTAATTCCACCACACAAATAACCCCTGCTGAGTTGAACGCTCATCCACCAATGATGGGGGCTGTTGGTGGTGTGGCTTGGTGATCGGCGTCTACCGTGGACGGCGTTAGGGCTAGACAGGCCAGCTATGGGGTCTATAGGTAGTCTGAAGTGTCTGACGGCTGAGTCTCACGAAGGTAACTGATCTACTGGACCTCGGACATCTCCCCAGACATAGTGGATGCAACATCCACCCCTACGAACCACTGACCTAGGCTGCGTTAGGGGCCTGTATGGATGAAGGGACGAGCGCCTGCTCAGTGAGCAACAACATCACGTTTCAGGGGACGTTAAGACGTAAATATGACTTCCTCCAGAGCATATCAACTACGTTGCTGTAACACTTGCAATCAACTGTGGTGGGTCAAATCGCCCAAAAGTAGGGCAAATTACAACACAGCGTGGAATGGCATACCTACCAGCACATGGATGAAGGCGGGCACTTACTGCGGTTAAAGCCATATCACTCAGAAACTAAGGCCAGTCCACCTCCTATTCCGATGAATTAATTTAAATTTACACTCTGACGTTGAAATTGAGACTATGAATATTTTTTCATTCTCTACTAATATCTCAACTACCAATGCTCTGGCTCAGCTATCGAAAGCAAAATTAAATTGATTACAAAGGATTATGGATGGCAACAGATGCAGCATACAGCGTCTGTTCCCCATAGACAAGGCGACAGAAAACGAGACGTTTCCACTGGGGACTCCGGAAGGGTTTTGTGGACGTTTGAAGCGTAATATGAATCATAAAGGTTTCATATTTAGCTCTTATCATGACCATTACAAGACTAAAGAAATACAAACCAAATTGTATATATAGAAGGTGAGAGCCAGGTCTATTAGTCAGTATTAGGTAATATTGAATTATATATATATATATATATATATATATATTGTCTCACAACGGTTATTGGTCAGGTCAGATGGTGAGTGACCCGACCTCACTGGTTACAAATCTTCTTAATTACAAAATTGTCCAGTTTGTACATGCCATCCTCAAATTCATGTTGAATGCTTCGGGGTATGTTTAATAAGACTAGATTCTATGATGTTCTACTAATGAATTGAATTACAAGGTATTATTGAGGAGGCATTATCCCAGTCAATGCAATGCTTGTTATCCCTCAATGAACAAACAGAGCATTGGATACACAACCTGTCCTAACACTGTATTGTTGTGTTGTTTAATTCTAGTTGCAAGATCTTTACCTGTCTGGCCCTAAGTAAAACATATTACATTCCTTGCAAGGAGCTTTATAAATGCAACCAATTGTGTTGTTGGGGGAGTTCTTGATTAACATTTGTTTCACAGTGCATGAGTTTTTAAATGCCATTAGCGTTCCAGGTTTTTAGTTGTGAAGGAATGTGTGAGAAATTTTTGTGAAATGGTAATATTAAGATATTCTTATGGTCATGGGTGGGCTTGGGATCAATTCTATAAAAAGTTTTCTTAAAATAATGTTTGACATTTCTCTATAGAAAGATCTAGGGTATTTAAAGGTTTGAGCCAATATTATATATATGTTGTATTCCTCATCAATGAGTTCAGTTTCACGAATTCTCAAGCTGCATTAAAACATTGTTGAAAATATGACTGTTTGACTTTATTATGGTGGGCAGAATAATAATGAATGTATGAACACACATTATTTGATTTTCTATAAATACTGAACTTAAAGTGTTACCTATTCTTAACCAATACTCAGACAGTCTAGAATGGCAATTTACTGATCTTGCTCTAATTCCTGATGAATTTGATTGAGGGCTAAGTTGTTAAGTTGTGGCAGGAAAGATTTTAGGTCCTCATTACATGGCCAGAGACATAATACATCATCAACATATCTAAACCAAGGCCTGAAGGTGGTAAAATATAGCCATAGTTTCTTTTCAAAAGAATTCCATATGAGTTGCTTTATACAGGTGAGTGGATTACCCATTGCCATACCAAATTTTTTGAGCATAATATTCTCATTAATTCAAATTGCAATCTTAATACATAGTTTGATGAGTTCGATGAAGTCGTCTTCGAGGCGGGCAGTGAAATATTATCAGGAATCTATGAGGAACTCCTATTAAATCATCAACTGGGACCTTTATGAAAGTGATGTTACATCAAAACTGACCAGTTTAAAATCATAATTAATGTGTAAGTTATTGAGTTTATCAACCAAATCCATATTATTCTTGATATTGGGTTAGAAATGTTGCCAACTAGAGTTTAGTAAAAGCTAACCATTTAGATAGTTTATAAGGATTGACCCAACTGAGCTAATAGTGGGTCTTGCTTTGGGTTATTGGGCTTGTGGGTCTTGAATTACACCGTACATGTGGCAGTGGAGAGGACGTTGAAGTAAGATGTTTAATAAGTGCTTTGCCTCTCTCAATAGAGACTTTCAGTTTTTGTTGAACTGGGATGTTGACAGTGTTGAGAGGATTATTTATGAGTTTAGAATATGTTGTAGTATCACATAAAGGTCATTCATTTTAGAGATATACTCATCTTTGTTTTAAAATCACTACAATGTATTTGGCTTTTATCTGCTTTGATGACATGTAAATCCTTATTTTCTTAGGCTTGGATTGCTTTTTGGTGGAATCTTTTCTGGACAGTTGGAATGCAAGGCTTGGACATAGATGCATACACAGCACGCGCCACTTCTTCACTTCGTGGAATTACAGATTTATCAAATTACCAAAATGCTCTGGCTATGTCAACACTGTCGACTCCTTGTTAGAACCATCAAAGAGAACTTAAACCATGGCCGGGGAGCTGGAAGTAACATTGTCTAGTTGTTTGGGAGATTCACTACACAGTTGATTGGCATCCTTAGTCCAGTCACTATTTCTAATAAGGAGTGCCAATTTGTGGTCTATCTTGGCTTGAGGATCCAAGAGCAGCTCGTCTCAGGTTATCAAAACAGTAATCAACATGAACTTTCAATAACTCGGTATGGTCATATTAAAAGCACGCTTTTTGTCTTCCTGTCTGAGCTTCATCCGCTTCAATTTTTCTTTATTTCAAAATGTTTCTTAAGGATGATTTCTTGGAACTCATCAAAGGGCGGTCAGACATCTTCATTAATCGAAATTACGTTAACGAGGTGTTAAGTTTGGCGAGGGTCACTGTATATACACAGTATTACCCGCTTCTTGGGTTTTCACTTAGCGCGTTTTATCGTATCTGTGATTGCCTCGCCAGAAATGAACTTTCTTGTGAGGTTTTTTTTTTCACATATCTGCGGTGAGTGTCATTTCGAAGACCTATTTTTGGTGCCCCACCCGCCACCCTGCCTGACTGCCTGTTTTAGCTCATAAAATTCATACAAATTACCCGGCCAGAATATAATTTACATTGCTGGAATTCTTATAATTTGTTGATCATTTTGAATATAAACATCATATATTTTTGCATTAGACATACAAATTTTAGATAAAATGTTTACTCTGAGTAAATATGTTATCTTTTGTGCAAAATATATGACATTTATATTCAAAATATTCCCTGAGTCTTACAAGGAATCTAGCAATGTCAATTGTATTATCCTAACTTTAGTTTGAGGTATTATTTATTAAAATTTAGTGGTTTTCCCCAAAAATTTCTCAGAGGGAAAGAGCCAGCAGTGTAGTGTGAGAAGGGGGAGGGAGTTGAGTCCATTATTTGAATGGACATTAACTAGCGACTGTATTTCTCTATTCTCTTAAGTATTAATTGTGTGCATGTACCATCATAAAATTAAGATGTTATTTTACTACAACATAGTTATGTGTAGTCAAAGTGGAGTTTGGGGGGTCAGGCGGTTTCTATTGGAATTAATCCCATATGTTCTGTTGTTCACTTAGAGTTTTCACTTAACACGGTACTCTCTGGGTTTTATTGACGGCGTTAGAGTGGAAATTCTTTATACCCCATAGCAGTCAATGGAGTTGAGATCCGATGAAAGTGAAATCAGATTAAGATGGTAAAGGATGGGATTGACATTGCTGGATTTGGAACTAAAGCTAAAATATCTTCAGTTAATAAAAAAAAATCTTCGGACACTATCTGTCAATCAAAATTACCCCACCTTGCCTCCTCTTCCAACCGCGGTCAGTCCAACCCTCCCCCACCCCCCACCAATCCTCCTTCCAGAGTTTTTAACATTTAGTATTAAATAATACCTCAGATTAAAGTTAGGATAATATAATTGACATTGCTGGTTCTTGTAAGACCAGGAATATTTTGAATATAAATGTCATACATTTTGCACAAAAGATAACATAGTTAATTTGAGAAAAATTTTATCTAAAATTTGTATGTCTAATGCAAAATATATGATGTTTATATTCAAAATGATCATCAAATTATAAAAGAATTCCAGCAATGTAAATTATATTCAGACGAATTAATTTGTATGAATTTTATGAGCTAAAACAAATATCTTCAGTTAATAAAAAAAAATAATTCTTCACAGGGGTGGATGGTCGGTCGGGTCCCTCCCTCCCCCACCCCCACCAACCGTCCCAGGAGATGTGTGGGATAACCACTAAATTTTAATAAATAATACCTCAAACTAATGTTAGGATAATATAATTGACATTGCTGGATTCCTTGTAAGACCAGGAATATTTGAATATAAATGTCATATATTTTGCACAAAAGATAACATAGTTACTCTGAGAAAAATTTTTATCTAAAATTTGTATGTCTAATGCAAAATATATGATGTTTATATTCAAAATGATCATCAAATATAAGAATTCCAGCAATGTAAATTATATTCTGTGGAAGTAATTTGTATGAATTTTATGAGCTAAAACAGGCAGTCAGGCAGGGGTGGCGGGTGGGGCAAATCTAAAAATAGCGTCTCGAGCGGACACTCACGCGTATATGTGGAAAAAATCCGTGTTAAGTGAAAGTTCAGCTCTGGCGAGGCACGCGTATATGATAAAGCAGCGTTAAGTGAAACCGCGTTAGGCGAGGTAATACTGATAATATGTTACATAAATTTATTTGTCAGTGGCCAAGGTTAAAAAGAAAATTTGATCTAGATGTATGATAGTTATTTTGTGGGTCCCTTTTTCTGACCTGACTTGTCTAGTCACGTCCACCTCCCTTCTCTTAGGCTCCTCTACGTGTGTGTTGGTGTGGGGATTAGTGGATGTCATCATTTTGACCTGACCTCATGTTTTTAGGTCACCCTGTATATTTAAGCCTCTCTCTGTCCATGTAATCCAGTTGCCTCTGAAGATGTCTTGAATAAAGACGAAAAGCTAAGGTACTCCGTTGTTTCCATCTTCCCTGTGATTTTATATATATATATATATATATATATATATATATATATATATATATATATATATATATATATATATATATATATATATATATATATATATATATATATATATATATATATATATATATATATATATATATATAGTATATATATATATATGCAGTAAATCACTGTGGGTCTGCGTGATCAAGGTATATGCTGATACCCACAAGGAAAGAAGAAAACAAAGTTCTTAGGAAGTTGTATTCACATCTTCAGGGTGTGTCAGTCTGTACTCACCCTGAAGATGTGAATTACAGTGATCCTCGGTTAACAGCCTCGGTTAACGAGATTTCGATCAACAATTTACCTTCATAAGATTCTTAACTTCGGTTAACGAGCAATCCCTCAATTAACGAGTTTTTTACGAGTTGACTTCAACATGTTTCGCTTGCATTTGGCGGTCCACCAGTTTGTAGTATTAGTCCGCCAATACAGTAATTGGTTTTAGGGCTTAAATTCCTTACTATTTTAGTAAATATCAAGAAGTTTATACTATTAAATAATTTTAAAGTTTGATATTAACGTTTTTGGTCATTTTAACAATTATTGAACATAATTGAAGGTAAAAAACTAGTTTCTGGCGTGCCATCCAGCCTGTTAACACACCAGACAGGCGTTAGTCTCTCTCTGTTTTTCAGTGGAGGTAACATCTTGCTTGAGACTCTCTTCAACTAAACACTTTTTTTTCTGTGTTTCAAGCAAATTATTGGTCATTTTGAAATTTATTTTACATATTGACAATATATAATGCAGTGCAGTGTTGATTTAAAGAAAATAATCTTGAATTACACCAAGAGAACTAAAATTTTATGGGTGAAATGGTGCCATGGGGTGACTTCTCTTCCACCCCAATGCCTTCTCTTCTCCTTCTCCTCCACCCTCATTCTAATTCCCATCATCATCATCCAGGAGCCTTCTACACACACCTCAAAGTAAGTGTACTTTTCTACCTTTATTGTTGAATTCAGGCAATTTTCAGTGAGCTGGAACCAATTACCTAAAAACCCATTGAAACAATGGTTTCGGTTAACGAGTTTTTCGGTTAACGAGCAACCTGCTGGAACGGATTGTGCTCATTAACCGAGGGACCACTGTACACGAAAGCGCTTTGAACTTCATGTTTTCTTCTTTCCTTGTGGTTATCAGCATATACAGGTTGTACCTCTCTAGTCCGGCATTCTGTGGTCCGGAAACTCCCGTGGTCCGGAACGATTTTAGTTTGTCCAATAGGTGGATAGCGAACTTTTTTTTTTTTTTACTTATCTGAATTATTATTATTATTACAGGAGTATTAAATTTTGCCCTCAGGCCCCAATGTGGGTCGTGACCTATGCCGGTGGGCTAATCATAAAAAAAAAAATGCGGAATAAGGTTTGTTTACATCCGCAGTTCGGCTGCCTCTCTCTCTGCTTGTCTATACAGAGTACAACATTAACCCTTCAATATATATGAGCAGTAAATAAGTGTTGCTTTCATATTCTTATGTAGAGTAATGACGATATTACTACATGTCGCACTTACATACGAGCAGTCTCACTTTTTTTACCATTAATGGTTAGCTACTTATATTGTTCCATTTATTAACATTAAATAACATAGTACTTCAAGCAACCATATTCATTTTTTACATTAATTTTACTACAGCTAAACTCAGGGTCTTATTTTCTTCAGTTTTATATGTAGAACCAATCAGTCACTGGTTTCAGTAGCTTTTATAAACAATGCCGCAGCCGTCTCGTCTCCTCTAATATTCCACGTATTATTAATAAATTGTATTGTTAATTTGCACACGTACATTAATTCAATAAAAACAAATTCAGAAACATTAATTAAAATATATATGAACAGTAAATAAGTGTTGCTTTCATATTCTTATGTAATGTAATGACGATATGTTTCACGTGTCATATGCGCTTACATATGCGATCTTTTTTTTCCTTTACCATTATCGTTAGCTACTTCTATTGTTCCATTTATTAACATTAAATAACATTCTTAAAACAACCATATTAATTTTACTACAGCTACAACCAAGGTCTTATTTTCTTCAGTTTTATATGTAGAACCAGTCAGTCACTGGTTTTGTAATCAACGAAAACAATGTTGTGTCCATTTCCTCGTGTGTTTTAATATTCTCATTATTATTAATGAATTTTATGCTCATTTTGCACACATAAACATTAATTCGATAAAAAGACATTCAGTAATAAATAATAATGAATCTCTTGTACATAAAATGGACGCTGTTTACGATTATGCACGTCGTCTGCACGTTGGTGGTCGTTCAAACCGTCGAAATTCAAGTTTCCGCGTCAAGTTTTTATTTATTTATTTTTTTGTGTGTTTCAATAAAATACGTTAAAATTAAAAACTCGAAATTGAAGCTACTATCATGACATTTAACCCTTCAATATGTCTTCAAAGAGACCATGGCGCAGAGAAAGTGGTGCTAGTGCCCAGGCATAAGCACAATTCACTATCTATCCAGAAAAAGGGTGAATTTCCGTGGTGCGGCATTTTCCATGGTCGGCACGGTCAGGTCCCGAGGTTGCGGACTAGAGACAATATGTACATATATTTATATATATATACAGTATTACCCGCTTAACGCCGTTTCACTTAACGCTTATCAAATACGCGAGCCTCGCCAGAGCTGAACTTTCACTTAACACGGATTTTTTCCACATATACGCCGTGAGTAAGCGTCTGCACGCTTATTTTTAGATTTGCCCACCCTGCCTGACTGCCTGTTTTAGCTCATAAAATTCATACAAATTGCCCGGCCAGAATATAATTTACATTGCTGTATAATTTGGGATCATTTTGAATATAAACATCATATAGTTTGCATTAGACATACAAATTTTAGATAAAAATTTTCTCAGAGTAACTATGTTATCTTTTGTGCAAAATATATGATTATTTATATTCAAAATATTCCTGGTCTTACAAGAGAATCCAGCAATGTCAATTGTATTATCTCAACTTTAGTTTGAGGTATTATTTATTAAAATTTAGTGGTTTTCCTCAAAAATTCTCAGAGAGGGAAGAGCCGCAGGTAGTGTGAGGGAGGAGTAGTCCATTATTTGAATGGACATTAACTTGCACTGTATTTCTCTATTTCTTAAGTATTAATTGTGTGCATGTACCATCATAAAATTAAGATGTTATTTTTACTACAACATAGGTATGTGCCTTCAGAAAGTGGAGTTTGGGGGTCGGGCCGGTTTTGCTGGAATTAATCCCATATGTTCTGTTGTTCACTTATCCAGATTTCACTTAACACGGACCCCTCTGGGTTCTATTGACCTATATGGGTACAACTGTGTGTGTGTGTGTGTATATATATATATATATATATATATATATATATATAACTATCATGTTTGTTCATGTTAGAATAATAATCACCCCATTGCTTAGAAAAGCTTGAAGTATTCAAATCATCTTGTGTCACAGAAAGACTTGTTGAAGCTAAGGTTTGATTAAGAATTAAAATCAATAAACCTTAGTGATGGTCAGTTCAAAACTGATAATATGTTACATAAATTTATTTGTCAGTGGCCCAAGGTTAAAAATGCTTTGGAAACCTTTGATCTAGATGTATGATAGTTATTCTGGGTCCTTTTTCTGACCTGACTTGGCTAGTCACGTCACCTCCCTTCTCTAAGCCCTCACGGTGTGTTGGTGATTAGTGGATGTCATCATTTTGACCTGACCTCATGTTTTAGGTCACCCTGTATATTTAAGCCTCTCTCTGTCCATGTAATCCAGTTGCCTCTGAAGATGTCTTGAATAAAGACGAAGCTATACCTGCTGTTTCCATCTTCCCGTGTGATTTTATCAAGATTCAATAAAACCCAGAGGTACCGTGTTAGAGTGAAAACAGCGTTAAGTGAACAACAGAACATATGGGATTAATTCCAATGACCGGCCCGACCCCCAAACTCCCTTTTTGGCTGACACATAACTATGTTGTAGTAAAAATAACATCTTAATTTTATGATGGTACATGCACACAATTAATACTTAAGAGAAATAGAAGAAATACAGTCGCCAAGTTAATGTCCATTCAAATAATGTACTCAACTCCCTCCCCCTCTTCTCACACTACATTGCTGGCTCTTCCCTCTCTGAAATTTTTGGGAAAACCACTAAATTTTAATAAATAGCCTCACACTAAGTTAGGATAATACAATTGACATTGCTGGATTCCTTGTAAGACCAGGAATATTTTGAATATAAATGTCATAAATTTGCACAAAAGATAAACATATTTACTCAGAGTAACATTTTATCTAAATTTAATATGTCTAATGCAAAATATATGATCATTTATATTCAAATGATCGCAAATTGGCAGAATTCCAGCAATGTAAATAATATTCTGGCGGGCAATTTGTATGAATTTTTATGAGCTAAAACAAATATCTTCAATTAATAAAAAAATATTCTTCCACGACACTATCTATCAATCAAAAGTACCCCTGCCTCCCCTCTTCCAACCCAGGTCCAGTCTAGCCCTCCCCCACCTCCCA